>NC_045426.1:579243817-579546650 GCF_902635505.1 Sarcophilus harrisii | reverse complement strand
CTCACAGGGTACTTGTGGATTCCTTCTCAGCTAGGATCAACTCAGGAGCACAGCTGGGCCAGGAATTCCCAATCAGCTCAGGTTCCCTCAGTCTTCCTGGACTCAGAGCTCAACTAGACAAAGAGTCTGGGAAATGTGTGGTTCCTGCATAGGTTCCAATCATACCTAGCTAGCCTAAGGGGTCCCCACTTGATGTTTCTGTGGAGCTAGTCTGGAGTTGTTTGCACTTCAGACTGGTTAATCCCCAAGCCTTGGGACTTTCTTCTGATCTTCTCAGTTGTATTGGGAGGATCTCTGTTCGGTCCAAAGTCTTCTTGATTCTTCATCAATCTTGTTTGCCCTTAGGTGCAAATCTGTTCTATTTGTGGAGGAAATTGGGACAGCTTGAAATTTAGCAACCTACTCCACCACCTTCCCTAAGTCCTCCCTCATCATTTTTTATAGCACAATGCATTCCATCATAATCATATACCATAAATTGTTCAGCTTTTCTGTAATTGATAGGCATCTTCTCAATTCCTGGTCCCCAGAAAAGAGCTATTCTAAATATTTGAGCATAGTTCCAAATTACTCTATATAATGGTTGAATTAGTTCATAACTCCACCAACAGTGTATTAGTGTCTCATCTTCTCCAAAATTTGTCATCGGGCAATATATATAGCCAATCTAATCTATGTGAAATAATTACTCAGAATTGTTTTAATTTGCCTCTCTCCAATCAATAGTTATTTAGAGCACCTTTTCATCTGGCCCTAGATAGTTTTTTTCCTAATTTTATTTTTTAAAATTTTTTCTTTACTTAATAGTTTTTTGTTTTTTCCCATTTACTTATAAAGACAACTTTCAACATTCACTTTTATAAGATTTTGAGCTCCAAATTTTTCCTCCCTACCTTGCTTCCCAAGACAGCAAGCAATGTGATATAGATTATACATATGCAATCATATTTAACATATTTCTATATTAATCATGCCATAAAAGAAAAATCAGAACAAAAGGGAGGAAACCACTAGAAAGAAAAAAACAATGAAAAATGAAAACAGTATGCTTCAATCTGCAATCAGATTCTAGCATAGTTCTTTCTCTGATGTGGATAGCATTTTTCATCACAAGTCTTTTGAAATTGTCTTATTATTGTATTGTTGAGAAAAACTCAACAATAAGTCTATGCCCCAGATTAATTTATTTATTTAGAATTTGTTTTGACTAATTGAAAGAGGAGATTCTTTTTCTCAATTGCTACCTAGACTTAATCATCAGTCAAACTGAGTCCTTTTGAAGACCTTAGCTTAAAAAGACCAAGGTCTCCCACTGCATCCAGGGCCATCTCCAGTTGTCCTGATTTACATATGACCCCTGGACTCAGATGGCTCTGGAGGAGAAAGTGAAGCAAGTGATTTTGCAGAGATCTCCCTCACTTAAATCCAATTCACTTACATGTCATGACATCACTTCCTTGATGTCATGTCATCTTCAAGAACAAAGGAAAACGATAACAACAGTCAAAGATGATCATAGCACAATGTTGCTGTTACTGTATAGTGCTCCCCTGGTTCTGCTTCACTCAGCATAAATTCATGCTAGTGTTTTCAAGGTTTTTCTGATGTCCATTTGCTCATCATTTCTTATAGCACAATAGTATTCTATTACATTCATATACCACAATTTTTTCAGCAAACTGATGGGCATCCCTTCAATTTCCAATTCTTTGCCACCACAAAAAGAGCTGCTATAAATATTTTTAAGTATGAGTCCTTTTCCATTTTTAATGATGTTTTGGGGGGATACAGACCTAGTAGTGGTGTTGCTGAATCAAGGGGAATGAATAGTTTAATTTGTACATAGTTCCAAATTGCTCTCCAGAATGTTTGGATCAATTTACAAGTCCATTAATGTTCTGATTTTCCCACATGTTCTCCAACATTTTTCTGTCATATTAGCCAAGCTGATAGGTGTGAGGTGGTACCTTTTAACTTGCATTTCTCTAATTAATAGTGATTTAGATTAATTTTTCATGTGATTATAGATAGATTTAATTTCTTTGTCTAAAAACTGCCTGTTCATATCCGCTGACTTTTTAAATTGGGGAATGACTTGTGTTCTTATAAATTTGACTCTTATTCTCATAAATAGCTTTGATGACTTCATCTGAAAACCGACTATATTTTTGATTATTTGTAAATAGGGAATGATTCTCATTTTTATAAATTTAATCCATTTCCCCATATATTTGAATGATGAAACCTTTATCAGAGAAACTTGCTTTAAGTTTTTTTTCACAGATATGATAGCTAGCTGTTATTTCCCTCATGTCTATTCTCTTTCTGCTTTCACCCTGTCCCTCGTCAAAAGAGTTTGCTACTTAATGCTGCCTCTCCCTAGCCACCTTGCCTTCTATGACCACCCCTCCTTCTCTGATACCCTTCCCCTCTTATTTTTCTGTAGAGTAAGATAGATTTCTATCCCCATTGAAAGTGTATGTTATTTTTTTAAAAGTGTGTTATTCCCTTGAGTGAAATTCAATGAGAGAAAGATTCAAATATTTTCCATCACCTCCCTCATATTCCTCCTCCACTGTGAAAGTTCTTTCTTACTTCTTTTATGTGAGATAATTTACCCTCTTCTACTTCTTCCTTTCCCTTTCTCCCAGAGGATTCCCTTTTTCACTTCTTAACTTTATTTTTTTGAGATAGTATCCCACTGTATCAATTCACTCCTGTGCTTTCTGTCTATATACATTCCTTCTAACTACTAATAATGAGACAGTTCCTATGAATTACTATAAATATCATCTTTCCATGTAGAAATGTAGAGTTTAACCTTGTTAGCCCTTCTGATTTACCTTTCTTGTTTATCTTTTATGCTTCTCTTGAGTCTTGTATTAGTAAATCAAATTTTCTGTTTAGATTTAGTCTTTTAATCAGTAATGCTTGAAAGTTCTTTATTTCATTGAATATCCTTTTTTACTACTGGAAAATTATACATTTTGCTGGGGAGGTTTGTCCTGCATATTCCAAATCCTCCAAAATTTTTACATGGAAGCTTCTAAATCTTTTATTATCTTGATTGGGACTTCACAGTACTTGCTTTTTTGATTTTTTTGGCCATTTGCAATACTCTTTCCTTAACTTATAAACTCTGGAATTTGGCTATAATATTCCTGAGAGTTTTCATTTTGAGATCTCTTTCAGGATGTGATTCATGTATTCTTTCAATTTCTTTATTTTTTTTTATCATGGCTTTCAAGAAGTCCAATAATTTTAAAATCATCTCTCTAGGATCTATTTTCTAGTTGTTTTTCTAATGAGAGATTTCACATTGTCTTCTATTTTTTTCATTTGGCCAATTCTGCTTTGCAAGGCAGTGTTCTCCCAATTGGATTTTTGTACTTTTTTATCATTTGGCCTATTCTTTTTTTTAAAGGCGTTATTTTCTTCAGAATTTTCTGTGCCTCCTCTACCAAACTGTCAACTCTTTTTTCATGATTTTTTTTCATCACTCTCATTTCTCTTTCCATTTTTTCTATATCACTTGATTTAAAAATCTTTTAAATCTCTTCCATGGTTTGAAACCAATTCTATTTTCCTCTGAGGCTTTGGATGTAGGTGCTTTGACTTCATTGTTTTCCTCTAAATGTGTGTTTTGATATTCCTTGTTACCATAGTAACTTTCCTAGTCAGAATTTTTTTTCTGTTGTTTGCTCATTTTCAGCCTACATCTTGATTTCTTACTGTTTACTAAAGTGGGGCTTTGTAGCCCCAGGTAACAGAGGTACCAGGTAAAGAGCACACCATCCCAAGCTTCAAGGGTTTTGTGCAGCTGTTTTCAGAGATACTTTTAGAGGCCTGTAAGTTTTCAGTTATTCCAAAGTGGTATGATCTAAGGAGAGGTATGTTTACTGCTCTTCTGGGCAGTGCTCTGTTCTGTGAGTGACTACAAGCATTCTTTTAAATCCTGGAATTATGGATAAGGGTCCCCACTCCACTGGAACCAGGCTCTGGTATGCCGTGTTCCTCTTTGCTTTGGGACTGTCTCTCAGGAGTTCAAAACATATCTGAATATGGGCAAAGCAACAGAGTCTTGCTCCCAGTGCGAGCAAAGAGCCTCCTGAATTCAGCTTCTGACCAGTTGTTTAATCCCCTTACCATCAATAGGTTGAGAATTCTGAAAGCAGAAGTTGCTGCTGCTGATTCAGTCACTTACAAGGCTTACTCTTCATTTGCCAGGGCCAGAGCTGACCTGCACTAGGCTGTGCTCCACTCTTACTTTAGTGTAGTAGACCTTTCCTGGTGATCTTCTAAATTGATTTGAATTGAAAAATTGTTTCACCCCATTCTTTGTGGATTCTGCCCCTCCAGATTTTGTTTTAGAGCATTATTTGAAGGTTTTTGAGAGATTTGAGGGAAGAGCTCTGGGGAGGACCTATCTTTTCTCCACCATCTTCATTCTGGCTTGTCTTCCTTCCTTAAATTCATATGACCAGTTAGCTTAATGTCTGGCACATAGTAAACAATAAAGCCTTATCTACCTATCTGCTTATCTGTATTATTGCTCAGTTGTTTTCAGTTGTGTGTAACTCTTTGTGACCCATCTAGGATTTTCCTGGCAAAGATACTAGAATGGTATGCCATTTCCTTCATTTCACAGATGAGGAAACTGAAGAAAACAGGATTAAGTGACTTGCCTAGAGTCAGACAGCTAGTAAATGTCTAGGGCTAGAGTTGAATTCAATCCTCCTGACTCTAGGCCCACTGCTCTATCCACTGTGCCATTTAGCATTTATTGAGTTATCTATTTACCTATTTATCTATCAACAATCTGCTGCTAGCTAGGCACTCTGTGTGGATGTGGCTTCAAAGGCCATATCACAAGTAACAACTCTCCTTGTACTAGTACTGGAACCAGGCTGGGTACACTTAAAACTATCCCTTTACTACTGAGCTTTTATTTGCTCCTTTGCTTTATGGATTTGGAGTTAATCTGTAAATGTGCTTGGAAAGAACCTTCTTTGTCCTTAGTCTGTTTCTCCCATAAGGTTTTCCTGCAGGCCCAAATCTTTAAAGGTTTTAAGGCAGGATGTGCAGGAATAAGCCTGTCAGAGATGCTGCAGAAGAAAGAGAAGAGAGGCGGGGTGTTCCCCACAAGTGAGAAAACTCCAATTCACGCTCTTCCCCCAAGCCAAGAACATGACGCTAATTTTTCATTCCTCTGCTTCAATAGGACCCAGGCATCTCAAGCTAAACATAGGAATCGAGGAATGTAAATAATGATGCGTTTTTCTTAATTTAGAGAAGTTTCAATTAAATCTTGCTAAAATGAAAAAAAAAAAAGCCCAGCTATTTTTACCAGAGTAGGGAACTACTTGATTAGGCAAGACAAGGAGGTGGGAGGAGGAGAATGCCAGGGATAGAAATGCCACCTACCATGGTTTGTCCAACTGGCCAACAGCACAGAATTAGCCTTTTGTATTATTTCTCCTGACAGAGAATATAAACCCTCCCTGACTGGATGTTTCCTTCCTTTGTTTTCCATCATCCTCTTTAAAGGAACAATTCTAACCAGCTGGAAGAAAAGCCAGACTGACTTTCTAAAAAGTTTAACTTAACAACACATAGGCAATACTTATAGAATATTGGAAGAGAATAGTCAGAACTCTTAGAGGTCTGGTCATGTCAACCATCCAAAATCTTCAGTGGTTTCCAAATAGTCATCCCCCAAACTCAAGTCTGCCTGATATTTAATACCTTCTACCAAGTCTTATCTCCTTTTACTCCATTCAGAGGACCATCAATGTAGAGTTGGAAGGGACCATAGTGGATCATCTAGTTTAGTCACCTCATTTTTTTATAGATGAGGAAATGGAAGCCTATTTAGAGAAGTTGTCTAAGGTAACACAGGTAGTATGACCCAGACTCAGGAGTGGCCCTCCAAATCAGCATATTTTCTACTATATCACCAGCCTTTCTCACAGCCAACCAGATTCTTTGTCAACCTCAAGAATATGCTCTGTCCTTTCTGCCTCTATGCTTTTGCTGGAGTTGTTCTCCTATGCCTGGAATAGTTTCCCTTTTCTGCTTTGTTTCTTAAATTTTCTTCTCCTTTAAATGCTACATTTTCCAGGAGGTCTTTTCTCAAGGGCCTTAAAGACCTTTCCCTCCCCAAATTCCATGCAACATCTTGTTTGGCATTGCATTAAGACACTTTTCATGGATTATTTTGTATTATGGTTAGTTACAAATTCTATCCCATTATTAAATCACAAGCTCTCTGAGGAGCAGAGGAAATTCTGGTTCTTTGTATGGCTATGTTTTTTTCTATATTTTGCATCTTTATTTGTATTTGAATGGGAAAAAAACTGAATTTTATTTTTAAATTGGTCTTGTTACCAAATCATTGAGTTGGAAGATCATCTAGCCTAAAGGTTCTTAATCTTCTTTTGCATCACATGCCCCTTTTGTTGTCTGATGAAACCTATTGATCTTTTTAGAATAATGCTTTTAAATGCATAAACACAACACAAAATTCAGTTGTCTATCTTTATATCATCCATTTATCTATCTATCTATCTATCTATATGAATCTATCCATTCATCCATATACCTATGTATCTAACTATCCATCTTTGTTTCTATCATCCATTCAACCCATTTATCAATGTATCTATCCATCTAGGTAACTATCTATCTATCCATCTATGTAACTATATATCTATATATCTATCTACCCATCTATCTATCAGTATATATATATATATATTTAAAAACCCAATTTATTGGCCCTAGGTTAAGATATCCTGGCCAAATTTAACCCATTGATGAGCAAGAGCCCTATCCTCACTACAATAACTCTGACATGTGGTCATCCAGTTTCTACTAGAAGACCTATTTTCTGAGGCAGCACATTCCATTTAAGATGGGCCTAAATATTAGACAGTGTTCCTTACATTGAGCTTCAATATCTTTCTTTGAAATTCCATTCATATCACTCCCAGTTCTGTCCTTTGAAGACACTAAGCAAAGCAAATATCCACCTCCATATAGTCAAATGGATCTATTCTATCCTATGCTGCCTCTTCCCTAACCCAACTTCAGACTGTACTCTGCCCTAATAGACTTAATGAAGACTTTTGCTACATTTATACTATTTTTCTTTATTGTGCTGGTATTATCTGTGGCTGATAGCACTTAACAACATTGCCTAGCACATAAAAGGAATTTAATAAAAGTTTCTTGACTGACTGTTGGCTTATAATTCCTGTATGTATCAACTCAAAGTCTCACAAAGCATAGTCAAATAAAAAACTTGCAGTTTTTCAATCATCAAGTTTTTGCTAAAGTTATAGTTAGTGGCATATTGTATGTAGGTATGTCAAAGGCTCTAGACCTGAACTGAAAGGGACCTCAGAGTTCATCTAGTTCAATCCTTTCTTTTAATAGATGAGGAAACAGTCTTGAGCTCTCACACAGTCTCAAGAGGCAGGATTTGAACTCAGATCCTCTGACTACAGAGTTAGGGTGCTTTCTACTATACCTACTGGAGTCTGGTCCATGGACTGTCTTTGTTAACTAAAGGCCCAGACAGAACCTGAACAAACAAAAGTGTTAAAATTTTCCCCTGGGAAGGGTATGCATTTATCTAAATGCGTTTATCTGGTTATTGTTTCAGTCACTTTTCAATTGTATCTAACCCCGTTTGGGTTTCTTAGCAAAAAACCCTTAGCAAAGGGTTTGCCATTTCCTTCTCCTGATCATTTTACAGATGAGAAAACTGAGACAAATGGGGTTGAATGATTTGCTCAGGGTCATGTACATAGCTAGTAAGTGTTTGAGACCAGATTTGAACTCAGGAACTTGAGTTTTCTTGACTCCAAGCCCAGCACTCCATTCATTTGACCAATGATATTGCCATAGCTCAATGTATTTCTGGGTATCTTTTTCTGAAACACTTTAGAGAATTCTCCCTGCTGACATGTAAATGCTAGCTATTGTTATTATTACAAGAACAGCCCACATTTGCATATATAAATTCCAATTTATTTGTGAAATATTAGTTTCCTTACTTTATATTCATCCTTTATGCAGTACATATTAGCCCGTGTTCACTCTCACAGTGCCCAACACAGTTAATATAATAGATCAACACTTTGCTGCTACTTAACTTAGTGGATAAGAACAGTGGACTTGGAGCAGGAAGAGCTAACTTTGAATCTTGCCTCAGAAATTCACCAGCTGTGTGACTTTTGGCAAGTGACCTCTCTCAATCTCAATTTTTTCATCTGTAAAATGGGAATAATTGTCCCCCTCCTTCTCTCTCTCTTTCTCATTTTTGTATATGCCAAATGAAAAAAAAAAGCAAAGTTCTTTGCCTAGTTAAAGTGCTACATAATAGCACTCATTATAAATAGCAAGCATTGACTAAGCATCTACTATGTGATCTGCCACTTAGGCTATAGTCTCTATTGTGGCTCCCTTTTAAGAAATTACTAAGGACCTGAAAAGATCTATTTGGCCCTAAACAGAAATTTTTATAACACGCCCAACAAGTGTTCAATCAGTCTCTATTTTTCTCATTGGATTGAAAAGGTTCATTAATGAGATATTGCTTGAGTCAGCCCTTCTCATTTGGGACAGTTCTCATTGTTAGGAAGATTTCCCTTCTCAATTCTAATATCATTACTGAGATTCTTAGGTCCTGCCTTAATGTCTTTGTCCCTCTCCAAATAAATGTAATCATACCTCCATTAGGTATCCATTCTTACCCTATTCTCACATATCAATCCCAAATGAAAGGAGATGGTAGCTTTGTAGGTTCTGGGGTGATGGGGGGAAGTTGCCACCCTGCCAGGAAAGCCCCACCAACCTTTTAGATGTAGCCTCAGAGGGGCAGGAGATTGGAAGTAATGGGTGGGCTCTGCTTTTTGGGGAGAGAGAGGTGATGGTCTGTGGAGGTGGATTAGAGCTTTAGTGCAGGGGTGGGGAGAGCCAATAAAAGAGGTCATGAAGAATATATTGGTTTCAAGAAAAGAGAAAGAAAAAGTTGTACCTACTAGCCTTGGTTGCTGCCAACATCTGAAGGTGGTGTGGGGTGAAGGGGGTGGAGGAAAACACTTGTACTTATTCATAGACTCCAAGCGGAAACAAGCTGAGCCTTCTCAGGAATTATCTGCCATTCCATTTATGGTAGGCTTTCCCCTGTTTTTAGTTTTATAGGATTTGAATCAGAGATTCTCTGTTAAAAATGCTTTAAACTCACTTTAGCATGCTGGTTTAAAATGTTAGTAACCACCAAAATATCGTATTATCTTTGTATCAGTGTTTTTCTTCTAACACTCTAGATTAAAATTGATATGGGAAACAGAAACAGAAAATAAATAAGAATAATCTAATAAACTTGTAACCAAAACAGTATCTGATTGTGGAGGCCCCAGAGGGCCAAATTCGGCACAGTATTTCACTCCCAGACTTGTCAAGCTGTCTGTTTTGCGGAAAGGGGCCATTTAAAGGGTTTGGGAACTCACTACATTTATTACAATCTAAACTCAACCTTGACCTCTTGGCACTTTAGTGAGAAAGAACCAGAGGAACCCCAAGGGGCAAATGAGAATGAATATGGCTTCTGACCTCATCAGTCAAGTGAAACTGCTCTCTCCAAAATTGCCAATAATCTCTTAATTGTTAAACTAATGGTCTTTTCCCAGTCCTCATCCTTCTTGAACTTTCTACAGCCTTTGACATTGTCAATCACCTTCCTCCCATTAATTCCCTCTTTTCTCAGTTTTTTTGATACCACTCTTTCTTGGTCCTTCTCCTACCTGCAAAGCCACTCCTTCTCAGCCTGAATTTTCAACTACATTCTGTCTTCTAACTTTCTTTGTCTAATGGGGTTTTGTCTTCTCTTCTCCCTCTATACTCTTTCACTTATTGATCTCATTAGTTCCCATGAATTCAATTATTAGCTGGAGAGGATGATTCTTAGATCTATTTATTCAGCTTTAACCTCTCTGTTGATCCCCAGTCTCAAATCTCTGATTGCCTATTAATCATCTCAAACTGGATATATAGCAGACAACTTATTCTATCTCATCTTCATATCCTATCAATTGTCAAATCTTGTCATTTTTTATCTTCCTCATATACAACCCTTTCTCTCCTCTGTGATAGGGCACTCTCTCCTGATGTGTACTCTTGAGAATAGGAAGTTTCAGTCAAACTTTCTTCACATCACCAGAATAATTTGCAAAACCAGAATAGAAGTCAAATTCCATGCAACAAAGGTGATATAGTAGAATATTTATACCAAATATATTTTGCTTTTATTTGCACGTTGTCTCCTCCACTAGATTGTAAATCCTTGAGGGCAGGGACCATCATTTGCCTCTTTTTTGTAATCCCAGAGTTTAGCACAGTGCCTGGCACATAAAGGCACCTAATAAATGATTATTGACCATTTTTTCTATCTCTCTATTTCTTTTTTTCTCTCTTCTTTTTACATCACACACACACACACACACACACACACACACACAAGAGACATGCATGCATAAACAAATGCATGTATCTATCTAATGTTTCATCTGTCTCCAACAATATTAGAAAACAGCAAAATCCTGTGGGGAACAATAAAAAAATTATATAAATTATTAAAATTTGTACAGTCTACTTAAGTTTTTTTTTTTATAAGGAAAATGGCCTATGGGAAATTTCAGGCTATTCTATGATTTAATCAGCTGACACCAGCCCTCCCTAAGTGCCAAGAAACGACATCATGCAAAATAGTGGTCAAGTGACCATAGTTTTTAAGCTCTGCCTATTTCATGTGAAATATTGCTGCTAAGCATATTTTCCCTAAGGTACTTAGGGGTGCAATTGAGCATGGAAAAAAAATCTTCTGGAGATAATGTCTATTTGCTAAGCACAGCTACTCCCAAGCTTAGTCCTGACACATATCCCCTGTGTTTGGAATTACATTCCCCTGACTCTTTTTCTTTCTTTTCTTTTTTTTTTAAATAATGATTGTATCAAAAATAAAAACTTTAATAAAAGGAATCAGATACACAAAAGAGGAAAAAAATTACACACAATCATAGCCTCCAAGCTATTTATCATTTATTTACTAAAAGGAAAACTATATGGGGTGTTTTGTAAATACAATTTGCTCTATATCGGTGTCCTCTTCTGATCTCTTTGCCATCTGGGCATTTACCCAGATTGCTGTCATTTAAATAAATTCTAAACCATTATGGCTGTTATTATTCTAATTTTTTGGCCTCCATTAAAGTATATGTCTTTCCATACGACTTTATATTCTTTATAGTTATTATTTATGGTACAAAAAACATTTCATGTCATTGACAATGCACGAGTACAATATTTAGTTTTTTCTACATTGAATGGACAATTCATTAACCATTTTCTCAAATGTAAGTTTTCCAGGTTTCTTGATTACTTCTCAGCAGCCCTAGAAGCAATGCAAGAAAGTGGAAGAAAGTGACAAGAATACAAAGGCAGCAGAGTGTCCTATGAGAATAGAGAAGGAAATAAACCCAGAATAATAAGTGGATGAGAAGGGGTGACAGCAGATGCTGTGGAACACTTAGAGTTTATTCAGAGTTTGAAAATACCAAGGTCATCCATTGCATCCTGGGCCATTTCTTGCGATCCTGACTTTCATCTTACCACTAGACTTCGGTGACTGGAAGAGAGAGTAAGGCTGATGACTTTGTGCAATTCTGCCTCACTTAAATCCAATTTCTGTGCAACTCAAGACATCACCTCCTGATGAATTTGGTCCTCTTTGAAAATGAAAGACAAAAAAAAAAAGATAGATCCTGGTGTTCTTCCCAACATCTGTGAAAGATCCTCGTCTTGAGGTTATTCAATATCTTTTATGATATCCCCAGGAGACTAAAGTCCTTGTATTTTATTGTCCTTGGGCTGTCCATTCCTTGGCAAGGGGATACTTTCCCTCCAAGCACCTCTCATAATCTCAAAATTCTCCATTCATATGAATGATAACCTCATTTCCTATTCTCCAAGTGATTGTTTATTGAAATAAATAATTCTTTAAATGGTGAAATTTCAGGCAGTGTTGGGGAGGAGTCACTTAATTATTGCACCTCTAGCTTCAACTGTTTAAATGATGTTATCTCCCAAAATGGGAAATGAACAAAAGTAAAAGAAACAGATTTTTATCTCCATTTCTTAAGGAAATTTAACTGTTACAAAATAGCACAACGAAGGGCCTGACAAAGTCCCCAAACAAGCTCAAACAAACTGTTTGATCTCCTTGACAACTGAAGATACATAGTAAGCAAGAACACCATCTTGCACTTATAAAAACATCTTGTAACATTGATTGAAAAAACTTTTAAAATGTAAAAATGATGATGGGGAAGGATGTCATATTATTGTATTACAGCAAAGCAAAACTCTGAAAGGAAAATGGTCATTGATTTAGAGTTATTTAAAGGGAGCTCAGAAATCAGTTATTCTATCTTTTTTTTTTTACCAATGAGATTAAGAGTCACAAAGACAGACTAGAATTTGAACCCAGCTCTTACTCCATGACACCACCCCAAAATTATTGGTGCTTTACCTGGGCTTGAAACCTAGCTCTGATGTTTACTAACTGTGCAACCTTGTGTAAACTATTGGCCTTAATGGATGCGTCTGTAACATGAGGATAATGATCCTTGTAATACCTGTCAGCCATGAGGATCAATTGAAAGAATCATAAATGATTAGAATGTAGAAAAGAAAATACAGAAGGGACAAAATGGCCAAGTTCAAGTTTTTGAAACAAACAACCAGAGGATCACAAAAGATAAAATGGATAGTTTTAATTATATTAAATTTTTCAAGTTTTTGCAAGAAGAAATCTAATAAAGCTAAGATAAAAGTGGAAAAAAAAGGAAAATTACATCTTTGCAACAAGTTGCTCTGATAAGGCCTCACTTCCAGGACGAACAAGGAGCTATTTTATATTTATAAGAAAAATAACATTTTCTCAATTGACAAATGGTCTAAGGATACACAGTTCTCAAGGGGAAAAGATAGTAATTTTGAAATTCTGCTTCATACCCATCAGGTTGGCAAAGATGACAAAAATAAAAAAGGATTAATGCTTAAGAGACCATGGGAAAATAGGCACATTGATGCATTGTTAGTGGATCTGTGTAAGGATATATACATTCTGGAAAACAATTTGGAATTATACACAAAAAGTCACTAAATAGTACACTCAGGAATACCACTTTTAAGACTATATACCCCAAAGAAATTTTAAAAAGGCTAAAGATTTCCTGTGGACAGAAATACAACAGCTCTTTTCTGTGACATTAAAAAAAAATTAGAAATTTGGGGAACGGTCATCAGTTGGGGAATGGTGGAAAAAGAGACCAATTTATACAATAACAACATTGTAAAAACAAATAATTTTGAAAGCTATAAGAACTATAAGAAGGAGATATCAGCAACTTACTGAGCCATATGCCTACATTCTTATTCCTTTAAAATGTTCATGAAAGTGGTCTATATGCACACTGGAGGTACCTTTGATGAAAACACGAGAAGAAATAGGTGAAGCTTTCACTAAGGATTTTCTACAAGATAGTCTCACAATGACATGAGGTACAGGGAATTTAAGATTTCTTGATCTGGTAGAACAGAATAAAGTTTTAAAGCCTCTCCTCAAAATGGCACATATTGATATCATACAAGAATCTATGAAAGATGTGGCCATTAAGATTGGCCATAAGATGTGGCCATAAATTATAGCTATTCTCATTATTTTTTGTTCTTGTTCCTTATCAATGGTGGGAGTCTCCAGATGCCTGCATTTTATAAAAGCTAATACTACCAATTGTGTTAAACTCTCCAACACTACAGTCTCCAAAATGACTTCTACCATCCCTCAAAAGGGATTGGACTAGTCTGCTGAACCAAGAAAACAAAGAAAATTAAAAATGCACATTACCCAGAGTATGACATGCAGTTGGCAGGCAGCCCATTGAATTATTCCATACATATGTCTTGGGCAGACATTCCAGGTAGACCAGGAACTGGGCCCAGAAATGACTACAAGGAGAAGAGTGGGATAGATTTCATCTGGGAAATGTCACTGTGCCTTCAATGATCCCAAACTCCTTGTTGCTGCAGGGATGATATATGGCTGTGAATCATCAAATGCCATACTCTCAGAAGACTCAAGAATAAAGATGTTATCAGAATCAATGAAAAGATAGATGATGTACAGTGAATGTAAGGAGCATGAAACTATGGAATCTCACATGTGGGTTGAGTTCAATACCCTAGAGTCAATACTAAAAGGAAAAAAATTATGTATAGTCAAAACTATGTAGTCGATATTAGTTTCTTTTTTGAATCACTTAAATTACCCAGTTAGCATAAAAAGCCTCAGTTGTATATTCCTCCTTCAAGGTTAGGAAGAAAGGTCTGGGAAACAGAATCAGCTGTGGGATGTTGGGTGTTTGGGGGAGCATCTGAACCTTATTCACCTGGAGTTTATGGTTCATGCTCAGCTTCACTTGGCATCCCAGACCTTAGGGTCAATCTTAATCCTAAAATCATGGGTTTGAGCTGCTGATTTCCCAAATATATATTTTTCCAACATGTTGATCACCTTGGAGACTTGTTACATATCTGAAGGGAGAGGAACCATGTTGGAAGGGCATGAAATGGTGGACTCTACTTATTGCTGCTAGATAGTTATTCTTTTCTCTCTTTTCATTAAATGCTTCTATAAATAATTCCCTGTATTATCAACAATGACTTTTATGCAAAAATAACATGAGTCATCATCAGAAATATGATTGATCAGAAAACAAGGTGGGCTGGTCATGCAATGAAAGAGAGGGAAGGGTAACAGGATGGTCCAGAGGTTCTTAATGTTTTGTGAATTATGGACTTCTCTGGGGGTCTGTTGAAATCTATGAATCCCCTTCTCATGTTTTTAAATGAATCAAATAAAACACTTGGGATTATAAAGGACACTAATTCTATTGATATGCATTTACCAAATATATATTTTTGTACCACCAAGTTCCCAGACCTCAAGGTAAGAATATCTGTACAGGGGAAGATTCTGAAAAGACAGTGGAGTAGGTCAGAAAATTTCAAGCTTTCCAGATTC
The DNA here is from genome assembly GCF_902635505.1 of Sarcophilus harrisii. Classification (NCBI taxonomy): domain Eukaryota; kingdom Metazoa; phylum Chordata; class Mammalia; order Dasyuromorphia; family Dasyuridae; genus Sarcophilus; species Sarcophilus harrisii. Next base: position 579,531,499 of record NC_045426.1, on the reverse strand, counting down.
CCCCCAAAAAACAAAACAAAATTGTGCTTCAGGGAAAACACAGACTGGTAAAAAATAAGACTAGTTATTCTCTTGAATAACCCAAGAGAAACAGCAAGTTGAGAGCCCTGAGGCTAGTTAAACTCTGTGGTAGTCTCACACGAACCACAAGAACTTTCATTTCCCAGACAGCATGGGGATGAGTCAGGGAAGACTGAAGGAACTTCTGATCGAAAATGCCAGGCCTACCTGTGCTGCAGAGACATGGCTCTGGGTGAAACAGCACACCTGGTGAGTGCAGAAACAGTGGGGCAGGAACACTGATGGCTATGGGCACTTACAGGAAGTAAATTCCTTTAAGTTTTTGGTTTGGGGTTCCAGCCTCAGAGGGGATAGTAAACTGAAGTTGGAGGCACCATCCTCCTACACCCCATGATTTGAAGTACTTATACTAACAAGTTCTCATTTAAAAAAAAATTAAAATGAGCAGGCAAAGAAGAAAGAACTCAGTCATAGAAACTTATTCGGGGATTAGGGAAGACCTGGATTTATCTTTCAGAAGAGGACACTGAAATAAAAATAAAGCCTCTTCTACCCCAAAGAAAAACATTAAATGGCTAGCTTCCCCAAAAGTAAAAAAAAAAAAGACTTTAAAAATCAAATGAGAAAGACTGAAAAAAAACCCAAAAGAAAACAAAAAAGAATCATCCAAGAAAAACAAGAAAATTATGAAAAGAAAGTTAACCAACTAAAAAGGAGGTACAGAGCCTTAAAGAAGAAAATAACTCTCTGAAAATTAGAATTGGGCAAGGGGAAGCCAGTGAAGCATTAAGAGACCAAGCAATAACAAAACAAAATATAAAGAATGAAAAAATAGAAGAAAATCAAGAAAAGGAAAATATAAGAATAATTGGACTACCTGAAAATTGTGACCAAAAAAAGAACTTTGATATAATAATACAAGAAATAACAAAAGAAAATTGTCCTAAAGTAATAGAACATGAGGGGAAAGTAGAAATAGGAAAAAAATCTACCCATTACCACCTCAAAGAGATCCTGCAACGAAAACACAAAACCCCCAGATCAAACAGAAAATTTTATGAGAAACAAACAAAACAATTCAAATATGCTAGAGGTACTATTAAAATTATACAGGATTTATCTGCAGATACAATAAAAGATTGCAGGAACTCAAACATTATATATTGACAATCAAAGGAATCAGACCTATGACCAAAAATACATCTAGCATATATAATAATAATATTGAGTGAGGAAAAAAAATGGATATTCAATTAACTTGTAGACTAGGTAAAAAATTTAACATAAGAGCCAACATAAAAGACTAATTTTAAGGGACTCAACAAGGATAAACTGTTTATGTTTTACACATGGAAATGTAAACCATATGTTTAAAATTGATATTAGTAATTGGGTAATTCAAAAGAAAGACTGGGGCAGAGCTGTGTATGATCTGATTTTAAAAAGAAAAACTTCTAGGAAAAGGTAAAATAGTAATTATGCTATATGAATGAGGTGCAGAGGAAGAATAACAGGTATTAGATGGGGGAGGAAAGCTCATTGTTCTGAAAACCTACTTACATCATTAAATAGGAATACACACATACACACACACACAAACACACATATATACCATGAAGAGTATAGCAACGTCAAAAATGTATAAAGAAGTAATGGGAGGGGCAGCTAGATGGTACAGTGGATAGAGCACCAGCCCTGAAGTCAGGAAGACCTGATTTCAAATCTGACCTCAGATACTTAGTACTCCCTATCTGGGAAACCCTGAGCAATTTACTTTAAACTCAATTGCCTCAAAAAAAAAATTCAATCAATTTTTCGATGAGAGAAATCTACATTATATGTCAATCATATCTATCTAGATATAAATGTGTATATGTATGTATTCAGGTGTATCTCTGTGTGTATATAGATATATGTATCTGTGTGGGTGCATGTGTGAATATGAATACATGTGTGTAAATATGTCCATGAGTAACTGTAGTATGTTTGGGAGATGTGGAAGAGGGGGGATAAAAGGAGGGAAAAAAGAATAAAGTAAAAAGTACACAGCAGACAGCAAAAGAATAATCTAAAAGGAAGCCAAGAAAAGATGAACAATCATGAATATAATGTCATCTATTATTATATATGCTTTCTTGACATGGAAATTTATTGTTACATATTTTGGATTCTCCTTGATGTTCTGCTGGGCACATGACAATATTTTGGTTTGTTTTTCCTTTTTCTGTCTTTCTTTTTCTATTTTGTCTTTTTTCTTATTTTGAATTTAGTTTTAAATAAATAACTTTTTAAAAAAGGAATCTTGTATATAGTGTGTACTATTGGCACCTTGTTAAGAAGACAAAAGATAATTGTTGGCCAGTTTCAATGACTTCAGCTGCCCCCAAGATGATTTGGTGGGCTCAGAGTCTCCAGGGTATAGATTCTCTTGGGAACATTAATTCTCTGTACTAATATAGGACAAATGATATAGACAAATGAGCCAGACAGGCTTAATTTGACCTCTTTCTTGGTCTACTTTCTGTCATTCCCCTTGTATCTTTCTTTCAGCTTCATTCTCTGTTCAGCTCTCTTTCCTGTTCCCTGCAGAGGCTCCCCACTCCCCAAGCTTCCTTTGCCTTGACAAGCATAATAGCAATCTCAGTCATTTACAAACCATTTACTAGGAAAGGCCTAATTACTGTAACCCAACAATCATGATTATGCATACCATTAAGTATATGTCAGAATAACTCAGCCGTATGTTGCACTTGACTCTCACACAAACCCCTGTTCATATTCCCTTTGACTTTGTAATCTATCACTCATGCAGAATGACTGTCTACTCAAAATCTGAAAAGAAAAAAAAAACGTAATTAAAGGAAACATTGCCAGCAAGTAGATTGGGATTTTTTTCTGATTTCTCATTTTGTTAGTGAGATCTTCTTAGAACAAAAATGATCATTTAAAGGTCTTGGGAAGGCTACAGTCTTTTGTAACTATCCTTTGATCATTGATTCTTTCCCTTGGTCCAGCAGCGTAATTTAGGAAGAAATCAGGAGACTGATTTGATGGGAAGGGATGAGACTTCTAGGATTAATGAGCTTTGCTCTTGTTTCAGCTCATCTCCAATTTGCAGCCAATGTGTGTTTGTAATGTGCTCCAGAGGGGCAATTTATCCCAAAGGTCAGACTGTTTTAGGGGATGATTTAATTTCAGCTCTTTGCATTTGATGCTGGAATAAAATTTAGCTTCTTGAGATTGTGACTGTAGACTAAATTGTATTATTATAGGAATCATTGGAGAGATAAATTAACCTCATTAGGACCCCCAAAAAGCTTATCAGTTTTCCTATATCCTGCCAAAAAAGTATCTTCCCTACAACAATGTTCACCAGCTATGCTGGTTCCTACAGGGGATGCCTTATCTAGGAGTAGCTGCTGTTTCCAAATTAATCATGGTGGCGCAGGTTCAGGAAGAGGTCCCCCCTTTTCCCATTGTGGCTGTTCTGGATTTTAAAACTCACTCCATAAACACACCATCATAACCATGGTAACCTGCATCTTAGCTCTTGACTTTATAGCCTCTTAAAGCCAGTGGCTTTTTGTTTCTGATCATGGAGTGGTCTGATGATTTATGAATAGCAGCCACTGCACCATCAACATGGCTGAGTCTGAGCTAGGGTGATCTCACCTCCTCCCCTCTAACACTCCTCACCAGCTGTCAGGAAATAATCTTTCAAGCAGTCTTTGTTGTTAAAGCTTGAGGCAGTTCAATGGAATGATTGCAGGAGCTTTCCTTCAAGTGCAGAGCCTAGGACAATGATCGATTTCTCTACATGACACAGTCTCCATTAGAAACATGGATCTCGGCATAAAGAGACCCCAAAGAATAGGGATTATCATTATTTGATTTTCATGATTTGCTACTACATCTAGGGACTGATGTCATAGAGATCAACAGTCCCTTAGAGATCATTCAGTCTAATCGCCTTATCTTACAGGTAAGAAACCTGTGGCTTAAAGAAGTCAATGGCTGAACATGATGATTATTTTCCTTATCCTTCATGGAATGAAAGTAAAATCTGAACTTCAGAGTTAGAAGGAATCCCACAGCTCATCTGCCTTAATCATTAACTACATTCTGTACAATTCAATTACATAAACAATTATCAAACATCCTTTTTATATGCTGAAAATTGTGCAAGATGCTGGACATATAAAGATCAGAATGAAAAAGCAATCCAGTTTCTGTCCATAAAGGACTTATGTGATATTGGGCAAATAGCACCTACATAGAAAACTAAAACCAAAATGTTGACAAAATAATTTCTGAGAGAAGGCACTGGTTTAATTAATTAAATTAAAATCAATTAATTAATAAGGACCATTTGGTAGTAAGAAAACAGGGGTGTGGTAGTTTAGAGGACATGATAAAGGGTAGGTAGCTCAGAGTGGGATCAGTTCATAGGAGGGATGGAACCACCATGAATTGCAATGAAGGGGCAAAGTATGATGACCAGAGAGGGAAATTTCCATTTTGGCTTCATAAAGATTCTGAGTGAGGCTATAGAGTAGTAGATTTTTATAAACTAATCAAGAAACCTTTATTAAACAGTTATTATATAGAAAGCATTATACTGGGTCATAGAAGTTCAGGAAAAAAGACACACTCTATTTTCAAGAAGCTACAATCTATTGGGCGAGATAACACACACACACACATATATATGTATGTATATATAATTAGAATAAACAAAAATAAATCCAAAGTAATGAGAATACCAGCAGTTGAAGGAATGGGAAAGGCTTCCAGTAGAAAGTAGCATTTGAATTGGTTCAGAGAGAAAGTAGAATTTGAATTGATTCAGAGAGAAAGAAGAAAGAGGGAGAAATTCTTTGGAATAGTACAAGGAAGAAGTACACTCAAGGTATGGAGACAAGCAGTGAAAATCACATGCAATTTGGAGGGCTATGTATGAGGTAAAAAGAGAAAGCCAAATTGGCTATAACCATAGAGTTTAGGAAGAGGAGTAATGTAATGCGGTTGGAAAAATAAGTTGGGGCAGGTTGTGAAGGGTTCTTAAAGTCAACTAGAGGAGAAATAAAATATATTTTATCATAAAGATAATATATAATTGCTACAGAACCAGCCTCAATGTCAGGAAAATCTGGGTTCTAAGTCCTGCCTTTGAAATAGACTGATTGACTGAGAGCAAATCATTTAACCTTGTACATTATGCAATCCTTATAAATAAGATGTTAACCTCAATTGACAGGGTTTTCTTTGCTGAATGTTGCCTAGATCAATGAAATCATAGGTCAAGTTCCTATTTCTATCCCTAGAAGCATTAAGAACTCACTGGAGTGTTATTGAGTAGCCAAATGAAATCATTAATTTACACTTTAAGAAAATCATTTTGGAGCTTTAGTTTGCCGGAGGCAGGGATACCAGTTAGGAGGCCATTAAAATAGTCCAGCTTAGAGATGAGGAGAACTTTAATTAAACTGACAACTAAGAGACATGAGAGAATATAATATTTGGCACATGAGCAGATGCTTAATAACTATTTGTTGTTATTTGTCCTTTGTTCTTAAAGAGGATCATAACATCAGGGAGGTGATGCCATGACATGCGAGTGAGTTGGATTTAAGTGAGTGAGCATTGGGCAAGGTCGCCTCATTTTTCTCTCCAGAGCCATCTGGGTCCAATGACCAGATATAGATTAAAATGACTGGAGATGGCTCTGGATAAAATGGGAGCCTTTAAAGCTAAAGTTTTCATCAGGTTTGACTGAGGCTGTACCCATTCAGTGATTAAGGCTAGGTAATAACTGAGGCAAAGAATGTCCTCTTTCATCTAATCCTAAAAAAAAAGTCTAAATAAATAAGTGAATCAATGTATGAATCTTGGAGGAGAAGACCCTCAGGGTTTCTGGCCAAAGCAGAAATGATTACTATATACATTCAATCTGACTGAAATATCATGGAAATAAAGTAGGAATGATGATGATGAAGAGGAGGAGGAAGATGATGATGATGACGACAATGATAGCTAGTATTTATAGAGCCCTTTGGATCAGCTAGGTGGCACAATGAATAGAACACTTGGCTTAGAGTCAGGAAAACTTGAGTTCAAATCCAGTCTTGGACACTTACTATTACTAGTTGTGTGACCTTGGACAAGTCACTTAACCCTATTTGCCTCCCTTTCCTCATTTATAAAAGTAGCTAGAGAAGGAAATGTTAAATCACTCTAAGTATCTTTTCCAAGAAAACCCCAAATGAGGTCATGAAAAGTTGTAATTACAATGTAGCATATAGTAAGCACTTAAATACTTGTGTCCTTCTTTTCTTCCTTTTCCTCACAACAATCCTTGGAAGTAAGTGCATTTATTTTTCTCCATTTTTGAGAAAAAGAGGTAAAGAGAGATTAAATGAGAAGATAACTTCTCATGTTCACAAAACTAGTAAATCTTTAAGGCTGGATTTGAACTCAAGACTTCCCAATTCCATGTGCAACATTCTATCCAATGTGGAATCTGGTTATCATAATATTGCTTTGGTTATCAAACCCTGAGAGAAAGATTGAAAGTAGAAGAAGAATTCAGCAGCATCACTATTGGGTCTAAATCTCAAAGAAATCAGTAAAAGTGGGGAAATGACCTACATGGGCAAAAATGTTTGAAGCAGCTCTTTTTGTGATAGTAAGAAATTGGAAATTGAGTGGATACCCATCAATTAGGAAATGATTGAATAAGTTATGGTACATGAAGGTAATGCAATATTGTTCTATAAGAAATGATGAGCAGACTGATTTCAGAAAAGCCTGGAAAGACTTACATGAACTGATGCTGATTAAAACAAGCAGAATCAGGAAAATATTATACACAGTAATAGCAAGATTGTATGATCATAGATTTAACTCTTTTCAACAATACAGAGATCCAAACAAATGTAATAGACTTTGGATGGAAAACATCATCAGCATCCAGAGAAAGAACTATGGAGACTGACTGCAGATCGAAGCATACTATTTTCACCTTTTTTGTTTTGTTTTGTATTTTTGTTTTTTCTCATAATTTTCCCCTTTTGTTCTGATTTTTCTTTCCCAACATGACTCATATGGAAATATGTTTAAAATGATTGTCCATGTATGATCTATATTAGATACACTAGATGTATAACTTATATCTGTATAACCTATATCAGATTGCTTTGGGAAGGGAGGAGAAAAGGGAAAGCGGGGGGGGGGGGGAAATGGAACTCAAAATCTTACAAAAATGAATGTTGAAAAGCATATTTACATGTAATTGGAAAAATAAAATACTAATAAAATAAAGTTTAAAAAATAAAAAGATAAATACTTTAAAAAAAGAAAGTGGAAGAGTGAGATGTGAATATATATTCAATGGCAGGGCTAATGTCAAGTCTGCCATCTTGTCTGGCCAAGGCAGGGCTAGAGGGGTGAACCATTAACCAGGTCTATTTTCTACGGAGTCCCTGATGAATTTGAATTTCCTTCTGAAGACTTCCAGTGATAAAGAACCTATTAACACTGGAGGCAAAATGTTCCACTTTTAGACAACTCTAATTGTTTTTCCTTGTATAGAACTGAGATCTGCCTTTACAAGCTTTGCCGCCTTCCTCCTCCCTGCTGTTTTGCTTCAAGGTCTGCCCCTTGGGCTCAGGCAGAGCAAGTGTGATCCCATTTCTATGAGAATGCTCTTCAGATACTTCTTAGAGACAGTTGCCAAGTATCCTGACGTCTTTTCCAGGTAAACATTCATAATTCTCTTAACCATTCCACAAATGGCATGGTTTCCAAACCTCTTGACATTTTGGTCTCCCTCCTCTGGATAAAATCTAGTTTGTTAATGTCTTCTTTAAAAAAGTGATACCAGAACTGAACACAATATTCCTGATGTGGTCTGACCAGAGCAGAGTACATTGGAGACCTTCTATATTCTGGACACTATGTCTCTCTTAATGCAGTCTAAATTATATTAACTTCTTTTGGCTTCCATGTCATAATATTGACTCACATTAGCTTTCCAAGGGCATTAAATTCCCCAGATTTTTTTTTTTCCCACAAGCTGTTGTCCAGCTCTGCCTCCCTCATCCTGTAGTTATGCAGTTAGTTTTTCTGAACTCAAGGGTAAGAATTTACAGATTTTGGCCTGAGGTAATTTTGGATCCTGGCTCTTAGAAAAAGACTCTACTTAGAGCACACAATTTCATGTTATCTGCATATTAAGCATATGTTTTGTCTCCATTCTCATTCAAATTATTGGTGAAACAGAAAAGAGGGGGAGGAGAACAAGCACTTATTAAATATCTGCTATTTGCCAGGCATTGTATTATACAAGTATTATCTCATTTAAGAGAGCCCCAGGCCAGTTCCCTTTTTCTAGGCCAGTGGCCCCCAATGTTTTTGAGTGTTAGGACTCCTTTTGATATCAATGCATTTTATAGATATCAAAATGGGTTCATAGGCTGGAAAAAAAAAAGAATCCATCTAGTTACACCTACCCACCTATTTTACAGATGAGAAAACTGAGATCCCAAAGGGTTGTATCTTATAGGAGTAAGATCTGGTTTCTGTCTCAGGTCTCTTCTCACTCCAATCTGTCCTCCATTCATTTGCCAAATCAATTTTCTTAAAGCACAGAACTGACTAGGTCACACTTCTACTCGGCAAACTCCAGTGATTCCTATTACCTCTAGGATTAAATATAACAGCAATTCTCTAAGTGTGGCCTGTGTTCCCCGTGAGCCTCTTTTGGAGAATCTTCAAGGTCAAAACAATTTTCATAATAATACTTAGATGTTTTAATTTCTATTGCAATAAATATGAAAAAGATTTAAACCACATAAAGAAAAGTCTCTGAAGTGCCCTCAATAATTTTTAAGTGTATTAAAGGGTCCTGAGACCAAAAAGTTTGAGAACCACAGAAAAAAAAGTTCTGTATCACAATGTATTTCTATTTTAGTGATACCCCAATTGTTACAAAGGCTGTCCCCAAGATGTAGCACTGGGGGTGGGATGAGTACCACATGGCTCAAAGAGAGGCTGAATGGGTATCTTTATCCTCTTCTCCCCATCACCTTTCTTGAAGCAAGATATTGACTTCTTCCAGGATTCTGCTATTGGAAGCAGGATTTGCTGTCAGAGGTCACCACTCTGCTCTCATCAGAGAGAAACTAGAATTTTATTTGTGTGCTCTCTTAAGTGTTGTTACTCTAGAAGATGTGATTTTCTAGTGGCTATTTCATTATTGGGGAAGGGGGTACCTTAAAGTTTACATCTAAGACTTGCCACCTTTCTCACCAAATACCAGTTCTAAAACGAACAAATATATAGCAATTAATGAAGAAACCCCTTTCTCAAAATTGGTAGCAAAAGAATAGAAATCAGAGAAATTATAGATAGGAGAATATTACTAGAAAATTCAGAGTGAAGGGTGTTCCCCATAGGGAGTGAGATATCTCAGGTTAAAAGACAGACAGAGAGACAGACAGACAGGCAAACAGACCGACACTGATAGACAGATAGACATAACAGACAGAAACAGAGGCAGTGACAAGACACAGAGACTGAGAAAGAGAGAGACAGAGACAGAGAGAGAGACAGATACAGAGAAACAGAGAGACAGAGGCAGGGACAGACACAGAGAAATTGAGAAAGGGAGAGACAGAGACAGACAAGCAGACAGAGAGACAGACAAGATACAGAGAAACAGAGACAGAAACAGACACAGACAGAGGCAGAGACAGACAGCTGTAGAGAGTTAGAGACAAAGACAAAGAAACAGAAATAGAGACAGAGAGATAGAGACAGAGAGAAACAGAAAGACAGAGGCAAAGACAGACAGACAGAGAGAGAGAGACAGACAGAGACAGAGAGAGAGAGACAGAGAGAGATAAAGACAGAGACAGAAAGATAAATATCATCTAAGAGGAAGATCTCCAATGTCTGTAATGTATGATGGAAATAGCCATCTCTTCTTATGTCAGCTTCTTCCCATAGTCTTTTTCTTCATCAATCAATAGAATTGGCATCTTTAATCTTCTCTCTCAAAGTTGAAAGCCAGAAGTACCCAAAGTGATTGCAGTACCTGAAGCAACTTGATGTCTAGAGTACTGAAGAATGCTCTCTCTCTCTCTCTCTCTCTCTCTCTCTCTCTCTCTCTCTCTCTCTCTCTCTCTCTCTCTCTCTCTCTCTCTCTCTCTCTCTCTCTCTCTCTCTCTCTCTCTCTCTCTCTCTCTCTCTCTGTCTTTGCCTCTGTCTCTTTGTTCCTTTACCTGTTTCTGTCTCTATTGCTTTCTTTTTTTCATGGTTAGACTCCATATTCTTTTTCTCCATGGGTTCTGGAATGCTTCTTGATACTGTGATTATTGTGTGGTCCTGGCAAGCCCTGTTCCCAGTAAACCTCTCTATCTGTCTTCCTAATCTTCCCTGAGCTAGAAAAATAGCTCACAGTAATTTTTCTTGGTTTCCTAGATCAAAATTTGGTCTGGCATGTTTTCTAGTTTGTGGAGAAGGCGTACTGGGTGAGCTAGACAGAAATGCTTCCTCTGACTTCACCCTCTCTTGAAAAAATGACTCTAAGTCTTCCCTTTGGTTGAAAGTTCAATTATTTTCTTTGATAGTTAAATTCAGATTGATAGGAGGTGAAATTATTTTTTGCAATCAATCTTTTTTGTTTTTCAGGGTATTATATGGAAACTTTCCCTTCAAATTCTCATAAACAAGGAGTTATTTACTTTTTAGTTTATTCACTAATCATAATTGCAGTGGATTATTATGATGAGGATAGTTTTTAGACTTTAAAAAGGGAAGTAATGATCACAAAGAACCAGCATAGAGACATCAAAACAATTTAGTTTACTTTGAGTTATTTTCATTAAAATTTTTTTTGACACATCAGCTAGAGAAATGCTACAGACAGAATGTCTGTGTTTCAGTAAACCATTTGACAAAGTCTAAAATCTCTCATTTTAATAGGTGATACAGTGGATAGAGCGCTATACCAGGAGTCAGGAAGACCTGAGTTCAAATCCAGCCTCATACACTTACTAGCTGTGTTGCCCCCAGGCAAGTCACTTAATCTTGTTGGTCTTAAACCACTGAAGAAGGAAATGGCAGACCATTTCATATCATTATAAGAAAACTCCATAGATAATATTGACATGCTGTGGTCCATGGGGTAATAAAGAATCATTCATGACTGAACAACAACAATAATCCTTGTGGACAAGATTGGTATACGTGGACTATATAATGGTTTGAAACTGGCAGATTGACTGCACCCCAAAACTAGTGCTTAATGGATTGCTGGATCTAGATGGAGATTAATGATGGAGTATGCCAGGTCTTTGTTCTCCATCTTGTTCATTTAGTTTTTTTGTTTTATACTGATTTGGATGAAAGTATATATACTTTGCTAATTAAATATAAAGATGGCACAAAGCTGAAAGGGATAACCGATACATTGGGTGATAGAATTAGAAGCAGCTAGTTAGTATCCTGGGCAGCTAGATAGAACACTAGGTCTGGAGTCAGGAAGAACTAAATTTAAATCCATTTTTAGACACTTGCTAGTTGTGCGACTCTGGGAAAGTCACTTCAATTTGCCTCAGTTTTTCATCTATAAAATAAACTGGAGAAGGAAATGGCAAAGCACTTTAGTATCTTTGCCAAGAAAACCCCAAATGAGTTCACAAAGACTTGAACACAATTAAAATGACTAAACAACAAAAATAATTTTTGCCACACTTAGATGACAGCATTGTTGTGGGATTAAATGAGATATTATATGTGAAAAAGGGTAGCCAGGTGTCACAGTGGATAAAATGCCAGACTTGAAGTCAAGAATACTCATCTTCATGAGCTCAAATCTAGCCTGAGACACTTAGTAATGTTGAACATATCATGTAACCTTATTTATCAGAGCTCCTCATCTTTAAAATGAGCTGGAGAAAGAAATGACAAACCACCCAAATATCTTTGCTAAGAAAACTCCAAATGGGGTCATGAAATGACAGAAGAAAGAAAAGGAAGGAAGAAAGGAAGGAAGGAAGGAAGGAAGAGAAAGAAAGAAAGAAAGAAAGAAAGAAAGAAAGAAAGAAAGAAAGAAAGAAAGAAAGAAAGAAAGAAAGAAAGAAAGAAAGAAAGAAAGAAAGAAAGAAAGAAAGAAAGAAAGAAAGAAAAAGAAAGAAAGAAAAAAAAGAAAGAAAGGAAGGAAGGAAGGAAGGAAGGAAGGAAGGAAGGAAGGAAGGAAGGAAGGAAGGAAGGAAGGAAGGAAGGAAGGAAGGGAGGGACAGAGAGAGAGAGAGAGAGAGAGAGAGAGAGAGAGAGAGAGAGAGAGAGAGAGAGAGAGAGAATGAGCATTACTAAGGAGCTTACTATGTTAAATGTTTCAGATGCAAGTAAGAAAAAAGCAAGAAAGTTCCTCCACTCAAGGAGAAAACAGCACACAAAGGGAGCAGAACATGGGGAGTAGAACAGTCCTGTTGAGCAGGTGGAGAAGTCCTTGGGAAGAAATGAGGACAGACACCTAATGAACATGGCCAGGGCCCTCCTGAAATAGTAGTCACAAGTAGGATGTGCTGAAAAATATTTACAACTGGTTCTTCAGGAAAAAAAATTGTGTATGTGACACACTTTTAAGTTTACTCTGTCTTATTAGTATTTTCTCTATTGCTCTCTTAATTCTAAATAATCAAACAAAACAATAAATCAAGCTCTGATTTATAGCATTTGCCCGACTTCTAAGGTGTAAATGCTCACACTGAAAACTGAAGTGAACAGCTTATTTAAGCTAACTTCATCATGCCCCTGAAGACACAATAGAATTAAAGGGGCATGATACTAGTCTAAACCTTGGCAGAAGTTAAATAAGAAAAGCAAAATAAACAAATTATAGCAAAGTATTGTATTCAGAAGGCTCCAAGGATTACATGAACAATTATCCATGCTGCATCTTCCCATTTGTCTACATACCACAACTTCCTTTCATTTAAGGAGTGGGAAAGGTATGTTTTTAATTTTCATTGGGTTTTTGTTTATTTTAATGGCAAGTTCATTTCTAAATTCACCTGTTTCTCTGCTTTTACTCAAAAATTTCAAGTCAATCCAATAAACAATTAAGTATCTACTTTGGTTCCAGGCACTGTGCTAAGCGCTGAGAACACAATTAATAAAAAGAAAGACAGTTCCTGCTCTCAAGGAGCTCACAATCTAAAGCAGAGGGAGGGAAGACAATATACAAAAAAAGGCAGAAAAGTGGGGGAAAGATCAGGTGATCAGGGTATACCCAGCATGGGGGGCATCTTGTTCAGTGGAGTTGAAAGTAGACAGAGCAGTGTGGAGGGAACAAAAGTCCTCTCAATCTGTTCTTAGAAGGTAAAGTTCTACCCTCTAAGAGGAGTTTAAGAATCTAAGAGTCTATTGAGAGGAGTTTAATACTCCAGCCTCCCAATCAGGGAAGAGAGGAGGCTGAGGGAGGCTGTGTCAATTAAGGCTTGAGATGGCAGCCTGGCAGTGAAATTAGAGATGATGAATTTAACCTGGCAGGGGTATTTGGTTTGGTGGAGTGGAAAGCAGGCAGAGCCACAGGTGCCGAATGGAGTGAGGACTTTAAAAGAGGGGGCGGGGGAAGCAGCTTAGCAAAACTAACACAAAGGCAATGTAGTTTGGTGGAAAGTCTGTAAAATGAGGAAGTTGGACCAAATAGTCTCTAACGTCCCTACTCTCTCTGAAATGTTGATTTTGTGATCAAAAAAAAAAAAAATCTGAGAGAATATTCATGATTTCACCTCCAGATTCTCCCTTCTAAACAAAGAAGGGAAGCACATTTCCACCTTCCTTCCCTTTAACAATCCCCTTTTAGTTACACAATAAATTGTTATGCTTTGATATGTCTACTTTTCCCAGCTCATGGAACTCAAGATGAACAATGGAACAAGAACAAGAACAAGAACAAGAACATCCATCTCTAGGTACCATCAGCAAAGACCTAAAAATCTATTTCCTACAGACTTCTGGTTGTCAGTATTTCTGGCAGCACTTCTGAAGTTGTTTTTTTTCCCCTCATTCTGGCATCTTTGAGCATCACGATCTCAGAAGAATCAAAATTGCAGATGACTCAAAGAACAATGTAACAATGCCTACTGGGGATGAGTAAGCTGAAGCTATGACTTGGGAATGAGAAGTGATGCAAAAGCTTCAACAAGAAGGTGGCTAGTCATGGAGCAAAGAGACAGTATCTCTATCAGATAGTAAGGACCTCAGAGTCTCTATGATCTAATTTTCTCATTTTACAGATAAGGAAACTGAGGCAAGGAAGTTAAGTGATTATCCAAAGTCACACAGATAGTAATGAAGACAAATGAAACCGATATCATATTTAATAGAGTTTGCAAAGGTGTTTTTTCCTACCTTCTCTTATTTGAGTTTCAACAATACTATGAGGTAGGGCAGGACTAAGAGGAATATAGGAGATCCTAGAAGTGTGATTTCTTTAGTAAGGAACTCAGTGAAAAATACTCTTGGTCAGTTCCCATCAACAAATACTCTGCAAGTTAGATCTGAGAAGTTAGTCTGAGAAGTTAAGTGATTTGTCCACCAAGAAGTGAGCTATAAATCCATGTTTTTTCTTACTCTGAGTCTTGGGTTCCAGCATTGATTCATTATGATAAAAGATGGACAGATACAATAGTATCCAAAGAAGTGAATTTGTAGACAAAAAGATTCACTTTCAAATTCTACTAATCCTGTGACTCTGAGCATTTAATCTCTATCAACCTCAATTTCCTCATTATAATAATAATAACAATAACAATAGCACCTACCTTCAAGGATTATTGCAAAGATTAGATAATATTATAAATGAATCTTTTTCCATATTTGTCATGTTGTCCAAGAAAAATCAAATCAAAAGGGAGAAAAAAATACAAGCAAACAAATAACAACAACAACAACAACAAAGGTGAGAATACTGTGTTTGGATCCACCATCAGTCTCCACAGTTCTCTCTCTGGATGTAGATGGCACTTTCCCTCACAAGTCTATTGGAACTGCTTTGAATCACCTCATTGTTTAAAAGACTCAAGTCCATCATAGTTGATCATCACAAAAAGATTACAAATGTTAAAACAGTTTTCAACCTTTAAAGCTTTATATTAATGCTTGTTGTTATTGGTTACAATATTATATAACCAATCATTAAATAATTATTTAATATTGATAATAATTATGCTGTATATATCCACTAATTGGTTATAGAAAACTAATAATTAATAGCATTTACATAACATTTTATGATTTGTGAAGTGCTTTACATATATTACATATATTTCTTCAGTTGATCCTCACAACTATTGGGGGTAGGTGCTGTTATCCCCATTTTATAGATGGGGAAGGGTTATGTGATTTGCCAGGATCACACAGCTATTAAATGTTTGTGGAAGGATTTGAACTCAAAATTTCTTGACTTTAAGTCAGGTGATCGACCTATTAATGATCTACTATCTAGCTGCCTATTATTAATTCTCTGGGGTATTTTTAGATCCTTTGTGAAATACTTATACAAGGAGAGTAAAGGAAGCACATAGAATTAATGAAATCCTAGGATTATGGAAGGACTGACATACCATAGCATACCATAGCAAAGCACATATCATTTACTCCACCAAGTACATTTCCAAATACAGACTAAGTTCAAAATGGATGAGTTTTAGAGATGATTGAGTTGGGTTATTCATTCCTCAGGGCTCTGATGCTGGTAGACCAGCATTGGTTTGCCACAAAATCCAGCTGGACGCTGGTTTCTGGACTCTGGTCCAGAATGGATTGCCATTCTGACATTCTAAGTTTGTGAACTTCAAAAGTCATCTCCAATTCTTCCTGATCATGTGGGCCATACTATTCATGAAGTTTTCTTGGAAAAGATGCTGAAGGAGTTTGCCATTTCCTTCTCTAGTGGATTAAGGCAAAAAGCAGTTAAATAGCTTGCCCAAGATCACACAGCTAGTAAGTTTCTGAGACCAGGTCTGAACTCAGGTCTGCACTCTATCTGAGCCAGCTGACTCCTTCACCTCAAACAGGAAAGGACAAATGCAAAGAGATTTATATTCAAGGGCCATATGTTGGCCTAAGATGTAGGAGGGCCAAATTGTCTCCCCTTATGTTTCCTCTGTAAGAGCAACCGTGGAGGAAAAAGGCAGAACAAGAAAGAGAACCAAAAACAAGAATCTCACTTTTACTGTTGCAGACAAGAACCAATTCTGGAGCATCATTCTTTCTTTGTCCATCTTCAAGCCTTTCTTGGGACAGGCTCCTGGCCTCTTCCATGTAGGATACCCACTGAACCTGCTTCTCACTTTTACTTGTAAAATGATAGCATGGGATGAGATTATCTTTGAGCAATCTAACACTAGCTCTATTTGCCTTTTGATATTTTTTAATGGAAAATTGGAAAGGTCCTTGATTTTTTAAAGGGAGGGGGCTTAATAATAAGCATTAATTAAGCTGCTACTTTGTGTCAGGCACTGTACTAAGTGCTTTACCAAAGACCTATATATATATATATATATATATATATATATATATATATATATTTTTTTTTTTTTTTGCTGAGGCAATTGGGGTTAAGTGACTTGCCCAGGGTCATACAGCTAGAAAGGGTTAAGTATCTGAGGTCAGATTTGAATTCAGGTCCTCCTGACTTCAGGGACCACACTGGGTCACCTAGCTGCCCCACCAAAGATCTATGTTAAAATATATCCCTGCTATGTACGAGGCATGACTTTAAACAAGTTTTTCTCCTGGGACCTTGGTTGCTCCTTTTGTTAAATGAAAAGGCTGCCTCCATGAGTCCTAAGACTCCTTCTAGCTTTCTCTTCCTATAACCCTAAGCTTCCTCCCACAATCTTCTTTTTCCTCTTGAGCCCTATTTCCTATTCCTTTAATCATTTTAGGTGGCTGATCTCTGGACATCTTCCAACAACCAAAATGAAGGTTAAGTCAAAACTCAGAGAAGGACCCTGACCAATGCCAGGAGTTTCCCTCTTCTTCCTTCTAATGAAGAACAAGGGCCTTGACTTGTTTCTGCTCAGTGGCAGGGCCAGGCCAGGGACAGTGCCAAAGGGTGTCAAGGAAAAAAAAACCTAACATGTCTCATGAAATACAGCGTGCACAAGCGAGCAGGCCCCCGAAGATCCCAGCAATGTGACTTGTTCTGAGCCCAGCGAACAGTAACCCAGAAACATATGTGGTGAGCAATAACAGTCATAAATTTTATGAGATTATGTGTTCCTAATGTGAGATTTCAGGCTGATCTGTTTGTTGAGACTTGCCAAGCTTCAGCATGATCCAATCAAGTTTTGCTTAATCTTCATTTATTTACTCTGGGTGCTGGTGATTCATCGAGCATGTCTCTGGTCCAGTCTGCTGAACTAATTTACCAAGTATTTTGATGGACTGGTGATTTGTTTTCTCTGAGTGCTTGGGGTTTATTTACTTATATCATCAGATGGAGTCTGGATTATATAGAACAAGAGCCCCTGGCTCTGCTAAGGATTAAGCCCTCCTTGGTGATTCCATCAGTGACAGTAAACACCTTGGAGAGGGAATCATGTTCTCTTTTGGGACTACACTGGGCCAAGCTGGGCTAAGTGTCAAATTACCAATGAATCAGATTAAAGTCATTTCATAGAATTCAATAGCACAGGCTCACTCATCCCCAAATCACAGGAGAGGGCATTCTGGCCCTAACCACCTATACTTCTGATAGGCAAATCTGAAGGGAAAGGCAAAACAGCATTTACTTGCCCAAGGATGTAAAAGGCATGTGACAGTATTGGAAGGTTGCCTCAGGCTGGAAATGTCTCTGGCCACCAAACATTGCCTTCCCTGGGGGTCCAGTTTTTCCGCAGGCTATCAGGGAGTTGGGAGCAGCTGATATGCAAGCTGGGTCTTCTCTTTCAATTTCCAGGACCTATGAGTGAATGTACCCTCTTAGCCAAGAGAGGGGAAAAGAGAGAGAGGTGGGGGAGAAGGGGGTAGAGAGAGAGGGGGAGAAAGAGAGAGAGGTGGAGGAGGGAGGGAGGGAAGAAGGGAGGAAGGGAGAGAGAGAGAGAGAGAGAGAGAGAGAGAGAGAGAGAGAGAGAGAGAGAAGAGAGAAGAGAGAAGAGAGAAGGAGGGAGGGAAAGAAAGGGAGAGGGAGGGAGACAAAGACACTGAGAGAAACACAGAGACCAAGACAAAGACAGAAACAGTGACAGAGAGACAGAGACAAAGAGAAACAGAGACAAAGACAGAGGCCAGTTAAGTCCTTGGCTCCTCTAAAGCCAGAACTTTGCCTTTGAACTAAACTGAGAGCCTGTTTTGATTTCTTATCCGTAAATCTCTAGCTCCACATCTCTTTCAGGAGATTATGTCAAGTTATGCTTCAATAAAAAATATTGCAGGGTTGGGGGGAAGAGACCTAGTGGAGGGTGAGGATTGGGAGAGAAGATACCTAGAGGTATAATAACCTGTTAGGAAGCCCAGACAGTGTATATAGGTGACCCAAGGCCCCATCTCAAGCTATAAGGTAGGATTGTACCTGATACTATTATTTTCTAACTGTGTGATCCTTCACAAATCACTTAACCCTCTGAGTTCAAATTATTCTTTTGTAAGATAGAGATGATAATATTTCTATGATTAAACAATCATGAACAAAAAAGCAGTAATTAGGGAATCGCTCCTCCCCACACACATATACTCTAATCTGCTGGACCCTGGGCCACTTCCATGGAGAAGTATTCTCTGGCTTACACTGATGGACTTATACAAAACCTCTGATTGATCACTGTGTACTCGGGCTATGAATGGTAACAAAATCCCTATTTGGCCCCTTCATGCTCCATTTCAGGGACCAAAGATGCAAATGAGGGTGGATGCTTTATCACACAGAAGCTTGAGTCAATCGTTTAATCAGAACATAAAGGATTTTTAGGATTATACATTGAGAGCTGTAAGGAAGTTTAAAAACTACCCATTTTAATCTCTTCTATTTGCAAATGAGGAAACTGAGGCAGAGAAGTTAAATGAATTATTCCAAGTCACATAGTAAATATTTGAGGCAGGGATATGGTTTTTCCTAGAAGTGGCTACTCACTTTATAAATGAGGGAAAGTGGGATAGAGAGAACTGTTATGGGCCAGAACTTAAAACAAGGTGTTAAGTCACTAGAGGAGATTCACAAGTCAGGATTCAGCCCAGGAGATTCACAAGTCCAGGAGATTTACAAGTCAGGAACCCACAATCCCACTCTCTCAGAGGAGAAGTAAACCTTTGAGTTCACACCTCTAAAAGAGCATATAAAAAGACAAGTTCACTAGAAGCTCTTGGAGCCTCAGCCAGGAGTCAGTTGGGGAGATTGAGAAGCCAGGATTCAGACGAAGAGAGGCTGGAAGAGACAAAGGACTAGCTGAAAGAGCTCTCACAACCAAGGAGGCTGCCTATAGATGCTCCCCAAGAAACCTGCTCCCAGAGAACAATTATATTTAGAGAAGAGAACATTACATTTTGGCTCCTAACGTGGGTGTAGTAATGATGCTGGCGTAACATCAGAGGGCTGTGGGACTCCAACTCGCCTGAATATTGAAGATGACCACAGCCGCAAGGCCTACATTTGAACCTGCAAGAGGTGGAAGAGGGAAAGGGGAAGGTGATTTGAGTCAGCTTTCCAAACAATATTCAAGCAGAGATCTACCTTCTCACACAAAGATAAAATACAGACAAACCACTCAGAATGCTCCAGAAGAGGTTCGCAGAGAACTAAAAGAGAGAGAGTTGCTGCAAGAGAAAAAACAGAGATCATCCAACTAGAGAGCACACAACTTCATCTTCTGTGTCTAAGAAACCTCGATTAGATCAGATTCCTGCAGCCAACCTTGATGCAGATGATCCCCTAACAGATGAAGATGACAAAGATGAGGATTTTGAGGAAGAAAGTGATGATGATGACACTGCAGCTCTACTGGCAGAAGTAGAAAAAATAAAAAAAGAAAGAGCTGAAGAACAAGCTCGGAAGGAACAAAAACAAAAGGCTGAAGAAGAGAGAATTCAGAGGGAAAATATCCTTAGTGGAAACCCTCTCCTAAATCTCACTGGTCCCTCTCAGCCTCAGGCCAACTTCAAAGTAAAGAGAAGGTGGGATGATGATGTTGTCTTTAAGAACTGTGCCAAAGGAGTAGATGAGCTGAAAAAAGACAAAATGATACCCTTCGATCAGAGTTTCACAAAATGATCATGGAGAAATATATCAAGTAGTACAGTTTTGTGTGCTTAAATATTACAAAGGGGGCTCATTCAGACTTTAAGGATCACTCTGGCTTTAATTTGGTCAGGATTTACTTTTCATGCTCTTAATGGCTTATAGATTTCCTGCATTTAAAATTCTAAAATGCCTTTTTTGTCTGGTCAGTAATATTTTATTTGATAATGGCATCCTAGATCTAGGAATTGGTTTAACCCCTCTTCCTACATTGTTGATTTATCATTTAATAAACCAGTTAGTGTTCTGTGAATGTTTCTAGTTCTATTTTTTTCTTGAACAAATTAATTATCCCATAACAGTGTATGAGCAAATTTGTAAGGCAGCAATAAAAGCTTGCCTTCAAAAAAATAGGGCAAGGTCCCAATGAACCTCTTGCTGATTTTGTGGGACGTTTGCAAACAGCTGTCACAAGAACCATTGGAGAAAATGCAGCTACAGAAATAATGACCAGACAACTGGCTAAGGAAAATGCTAATGAGGTTTGCAAATGAATTATATGAGGATTAGACAAGATGCTCCTTTAGAGGAGATCATAAGATGCTGTGCTATAGTGGGCACAAATGCTTATTATACCCAAACTATGATGAGCATGGGAACACAGGGTCCCTCTTGGTAAGGGACTTCCAGAGAAACTCATCGATGTTTTCAGTTGGAAAAATAGGACATCTGAGAGCCCAATGTATGTATGGAGACAATTATTTATTTATTATATTAATTATTTGTTTATTATATTTAGAGAAGAGAACATTACAGAGAATTTAAATAACTTGTCCAGAGTTATACATCTAGTAAAGGTATGAAAAATATGTCTTTAAGGAAGTGGTCTAAGGTCCCACAGGATAGGGGATTTTCCTTGATTCTCCTTTAACAAGAAAATGCTTTACAGACTCTAAAGATGCTCTACAAATGTAATGTTATTGCTGCTTAGTCATTTTTCAGTCATGTCTGACAGGGTCACACAGCCAGGAAGTCTGAGACCAAGTTGGAATTCAGAAAGATGACTCCTCCTGACTATGGATCCAGTACTCTATCCACTGTGCCACCCAGCTGCCTGTTTCTTATAATAATTATAATAATAATAATGTCATTATTATATAACAAGAATACTGGAGACCAAGAGCCATCTTGGGTTGGGGGAGGGAGAACATTACTGATGGGCAAAGACAGAAGGCTTTATGGAGGCAATAATACTGCCTGACTTTAAAAGCAGCCTCTAATGAAGTTCCTAGTTCCATAAAGCCTACATCAACTAGGCAGATGAAGAAGGAAATGAAAACTATCCCTTGAAATCTTCCTTCTAATGGCATAACTAGAATATAAACCCCAAGGGAGAAACTGTACAAGTACAACACATTTAACACATTGCCCTCAGCAAGAGCTCTGTTTAATAGTAAACTCCATGCAGAAAGCTACATTACATTTAAGGTATCTATCTATTTTAAATCTGGGCTCAGACTATTAATAGCTGTGTAACCTTGGGAAAGTCATTTAACCCTGTTTGTCTCAGTTTCCTCATATGTAAAATGAGCTGAAGAAGGAAATGGCAAACCACTCTGGCATCTTTGTGTAGAAAACTCAAATAGAGTCAAAGAATCAAACATGACTAAAAGGACTAAACAACCACCACAAATTATGATAAGCTATTTGTAGAGGATAAATAGCCTTGAAACTAGAGAGACCTAAATTCAAGTCACCCCTAACTGCTCCCCCCACTCCCTCTCTGACACGAACTAGATTATGTGACCCTTGGTGTACTTAAGCTCTCAATGTTCTAGCCAGTAGTTCTTAAACCTTTTGGCCTCAGGATCTGTTTACATTATTACTATTATTTAGGACTGCCTCCTCAAAAAACTTTTGTTTATGTGGGTTATATCTATTGACATTTACTGTATTAAAAATTAAAACATCTTAGTATAATTACAAAAATGGTTTTGATGTTATGGACCCTCTGAAAGTATCTCAGGGACCCCAGGGGACCCAGACTACTCTGAGAAATGCTGCTCTAGATAATTTTCTAAGACTATATATTGCAGAGAAGATGCCAACTTCCAGAGTAGATGTAGTTTCCTAAACTAGGAGGAATATATATAATAAGGAAATTCCAGTCCCTAGCTTTCTAATATATGACACAGTTACATGTGCATGTGAGATACATATCTGCTCACTATGATATAAATACCATGAAGACTGGGATTTTGTCTTATTTAAGTTTAGCTCCCCTTAAAAGACTTTCACTTAGCACTCAAACACTCAGATGGAACAATGATCTCATGCACATAAATAAGATGTTTCTTCCAATTAGTATAGAATTGATAAAAGTGGTATACTGATAGCTGTTGTTGTTTGTCCTTTGTTCTTGAAGAGGAGCATAACATCAGAAAGGTGATGTCATGGCATGCAAATGAGTTGGGTTTAAGCAAGAATAATTGGAAGAAAGAACATCCCCCACCCAAAAGTATGGGGAACATTATATACAGAGTCCAGGGGAAGAGTGACATAAGCTAAAATATAATGGTCATGATGTACCTGTATAGAAAAAAAATGTATGGTCAATATGTAGACTGATTAATGAAAGATATTACTTGATTCCACAGCTGGCATTCCTTTCAGATTTAAAGTATCCCATGACTTAAAGATCTTACTGTGTTTATCAGTGTCTACATCTGTAGTATTCTTCTTTTTCTCTAAAATATAATCATTCTCTGGGAGCAGGTTTATTGGGGGGCTTCTGGAGACA
Source organism: Sarcophilus harrisii (assembly GCF_902635505.1). Taxonomy (NCBI): domain Eukaryota; kingdom Metazoa; phylum Chordata; class Mammalia; order Dasyuromorphia; family Dasyuridae; genus Sarcophilus; species Sarcophilus harrisii. The sequence goes on along the minus strand of NC_045426.1, from coordinate 579,508,430 downwards.
GCCTTAGTTTCAGTTCAGTGTAATAATTACCTCAAATGCAGCCAGCTGTTAAAAGTTTAGATCCTTTATTGTCTCTTTCAAAATAGTCCAGTAAGCTTTCCTTGGTTCCAAGCTCTTGTTGCTTGTCCTTTGCCTCTGCCAGCTTCAGCCTCCAGCTCTCCCTGAATCTCCAGTTCTACTGACTTCCGACTGAGGTTCGTCCTTTTATATGGTGTGAACTCAAAGGTTGATTCCTCCTCTGAGAGAGTGGGATTGTGGGTTCCTGACTTGTGAATCTCCTCCACTGAACTTGTGAATCTCGTACTGAATCCTGACTTGTGAATCTCCCAAAAGTGTGAACTCCAATGAGTACTTAAATACATTAGTAAGCTAGAGAACTTGCTAAGTGCCATGCTAAATTAGATAAGTGACTTAACACTTTGTAAGGATTCTAACATATATCCTTTGCATGAATGTCTCTGCTCAGACTGGATTTTGTCATCTTCTATTTATCTTTTCTCTCTAATGACACAGTTAGTGGAAGAGGGGATAAGAAAGAGTGGGAGAAACTCTCTTCTCAAGGATTTGACTCAAATGAAAATTTAGTTCCAGAACTGAAATCTTCTACTGCTGGTCTGGACCCCTTTGAATGACTTCATATCTAGGCTCAACAAATATGATTGATCCTTTCAGACAATCACATCACAATCACATCCTTTTCTTTTTTAAAAACAATCCTCTTCTTTTTTAATGGGACCAAAGAGATTTATACCCCATAAAGAGATAACATTTAAAATTTTATCACATCTATTCATTGATTGTAGTGGGGTGAGCCCTATCTTTATATACATATGAGGGAAGTAAATTCCTAAGTAAATTGTCCAAGATCACATAGGTAGAGAGTATGAGGTAGAATTTGAACCCAATTCCTTCCTCAGAGGGAGGTAAGTAAAAGTACTGGGGTAAATTACTTTTTGAAGAGAGATAGAAAGAAAGTGCAGAGAAGACAGAGAGACAGAGAGACACACACAGAGAGAAAGAGACAGAGACAGAGACAGAGAGAGAGAGAGAGAGAGAGAGAGAGCGTGCGCTACCCTTTGATTGTTTTCAAGTTCTGGGGAAAAAATGAAGGCATCTCTGACCTCTCCCAATTGTGTTTCAAAATATCTTTCTTTCTATCTCATTTTTTCTCTCCCCTCTTCTCCCTCCCCATCTCCCTGTATTCTCTTCCTTTCCTTCTCCTCTTTCTCTCTTTTCCCTCCCCTCTCTCTTTGTATTTTCTTTCTTTTGCTTTCTCTCCCCTCTCCCCTTTCTATCTTTTCCTCTTTCCCTCACTCTCCTTTCCTTCCTTTTTTCCCTCCTCTCTCTCTTTCTGCTATTTCTTTGTAGTTCCTCCACCACTCTCTCTGATTCAGGATTTAAATAATGAAAAGGGCCAGATCATCTTTTAAATGTGCCAGCCGGGGAGTGCATTTCCCTGCCCTATATCTTGATGCTAACCAATGAGAGGTCTGCAAGGCATCTCCCAGTATGATTCTGCCTACACATCTCTATTCTTAGTGCCATGACTACTTTCCAGGCCACCCCTGGGACCTGTCCTGAAAATGACCTCTCTGGCAACTACTTGCTCTCCCTAAAGCTTTTCCTCAGGTGCAGACACTGCCAAATGCCCGGATCTCTGATGCTTTTCCATTTGTGAGGACCCTCCCCAGGTTGGAGGAAGGGTAAAGAAGGCTATTTTTTCAGGCTCCAGGGCAGTTGGTAGGTGTTTTGTGTTTTCTTACTGAGGAAACTGGCGCCCTAAATGAATCAAGAGCAGTGGCAGCAGCCTGGGGAAACTGTTGGTCCCTGATTTGTTGCCAACAGCCTGGAGCTGGCCTTGTTGATAAGAGTGGTTCCTCAGGGATGGAGGAAAGAAGGTAGTCTTAAAGGTTTTTCATCTGTCCCCAGGCTCCCTAGCTAGTACCAGGAGGGTGGCTAAATCACATATGAAACATTTTAGGAAAAGGGAAGGCGCTGAAGCTACCTAGAGCTCAGAGATAATCGGGATAGAAGGAGCAGAAGTATTGAGCCCATATCTTTAATTTTAATCAGTTAATTTCTTCCATTTAAAAAATATACTTTTACTGGCAAATACATTATACATGTAGAGATTTTCCCCCCTTATGTTTCCCCATCCTCCCAGTGCTAGACTTACATCATTTCATTATGACTGCTCAGGAGGCTTTTTTCAAATTATCATTTAATGTTAACAGAAAAGAGAACCTGAGATCAAGCACAGCATTTGGGATGGAAATCCCTTTGAGGACTACTCACTCTGTGCATTTCTATCGGTTTGATTTCCTGTGTATATTTGCATTTCTTCATTTGTAGGAAAGTTGATCTTTGACCAAGACCCCACCCTCAAAGTAATCACAAGGTGTTAATGAGGTGTTAAACTAACTGTAAAGATTCTGCTACACCCTCCTCCCTTTGGGATGTGTGAATAGCTCTTGGATTGAGTCAAGAAAGGAAAAATCATTGGATGAGCAATCAAGCTAGCTATGCCCCTGAGGGCTTTAAATAGTTAAACCTTGGCTGAATTCCAAAATTTTGAGAGTTTGTTGGTTGAAATAAATTCTAAATCTGGAGCCAGTGGAGGAAAAATCAGACCTCTGAATGGCAATCCTTCTTTGTCAGGAGGAGTTTCTCTCTTTTTCCCCACCGCCATGAGCTATGTTGCTTTGAAGTAGAGCTACTCGCTAAATCCATCAGGACACAGAAACAGATAACACAGGAAGGCACTCATTAGAGAGAGGAAGCAACTTTGAGAAATGGGACCCCTGACAGCAGAAATCCATTCCAGAGAGACATTTTAGTGAAAGGAAGCTACATGAAGACTCTACAAAGAAAAAATGTGTTTTCAGTTGCTGAAGCACTAGGAATTTTAGGTTGCCTCTATCACATGCGTACTTACAAATATTATTACTCTAAGTTTGAATCCTACTTCTTGCGGCCATTGTATGTATTTGTGGGAGAACATGCCCCATGGGTGGTATCTTTTTAGCCGTCATTTTCACTTTGTCATTTTAGTCAATGTCTTTGATAAGAACAGCTTGGTAGCACAGTGAAGAGTGCCAGACCCTAAGTCAAGAAAACCTGATTTCAAAAACAGTCTTAGATACTAGCTGTATTACCCTGGGCAAGTCATTTAACCCTATTTGCCTCAGTTTCCTCATATGTAAACTGAGCTCAATTCATAAATAGAAGGGAATGATAAACCACTCCAATATTTTTGCCAAGAAAACCCTAAATGGGATCACAAAAAGGCAGACATGACTGAACAACAACAAGAACTAATTGAGTCTATTGGCTGATTATTAATAAAAAGCATGTAGTGTTAGTTAAAGTTAGAAGGACAGATCCACTGAATTATCCCTAAAACCTGAAAGAGTAATAACCACTCTTTGGGTACCCAATCCACAAGTTCAAATGTGAGTCGGAAAAAATGCCCCCAAGAGAATGCTTTATATTAATTCAACAAAAGTTTGTTAAATGTCAACACTTTGTTCCAAGTACTGTGTTAGGTGTAAAAGGTAAAGAAACAAAACAGTCTCTTTCTTCCAGAATTTTTCATTCTATTTGAGGTTAACAACACAAAGACATATAAGTAAACATGAACTATATACAAAATAAATACATATTAAGCACAGGGAGTTGCACTAACAAGTGGGAGGATCAGGAAAGGATCTTGCACAGCAAAAGGCACTTGAGAAGAATTTTGAAAAAAGCTAAAGATTCTAAGAGACAGAGATGAGAAAAAAAGGCACACTTCTTAGTTGCTCTAAAAATGTGAACTCAAACACACGTAAATTATCAACATTACCATTTAAAATATGATTCAATTAATAAAGATTATATCTGCATATAGCTTTTCAGAAGCCCTGAAATGTACTGTATAAAGCATGACATCATTATATATAAGAAAGAACATTCAATTTGCCATCAGAGGTCTAAGTTCAAATCCTGTCTCTGGCACTTGCTAGGTGTGTGATATTAGACAAATAATATTATCTATTGCCATCTCATGTTTTCTCTAAAATCAGAGTGTTGGACTCAATGATAACTAAGGTTACGTCTATAATGCTGGAGAAACTGAGGCAAGATAGAGATTAGAGAGTTTTTAATATTTTTATTTAGATTTCTGAGAGGGAGAGATTTGCTGGGGGCATTATGCCCCCAGGGCTGATGTCCAAAGCATCCAGCAATGATGTGAATTCTCAATGACATTTATGACTCTTAGCTCAGGTAGCTAAACAAAGGGAGGGGGTGGAGTAAAAAATTCTGGTGAGCAGAAATCTCTAGGCAAGGACCATCAATCCAATCTGACAGGTTGGGGGGGTAGGACCATAAATTCTTACAAACTGGTTATTAAGGAGGTGTCCAGTTTAGAGCCAGGAAGTCTGAAACTTAGAGTTATAAACAATGCCAATTAGGTATCTGAAATAGGACATCTGGAGTCTTATCTTCTGGAATGTCATATCTCCACAGCCCTAATTATCTCAGTTCTAATGGGTAGAAAAGAGGGATTGCAACCAGGGAAACTGAGGCAGAATAATCCAGGGAAACTAAGGCAGAACAATTTAGGGAAACTGAGGCAGGACAATTAAGGAAACTGAGTCAGGACAATAAAAGAGAACTGTGGCACAACACTTCCAATTGTAAATCTTATGAACAAGAGGCATCTGTACATAGGTTTCTTGAGGGCAAGGACTTTGTATCTGAAATTTCTATGGGAAATCAAGTTTATTATCCTTTGAACAGTATGGTCCACAAGATCATGAAGAGTCAGACAAGACTGACCCTACTGAACAACAACAAAATTTTCTGCTAAAGGGAAAAACTTGAGCAATATCTGGAATAATATACTATGTTTCCTTTCCAGGAGCTAGAATTGGGCTGAACAGAACTCAGCAAAAGCCTGAGGAGGCAAATGGAGCCAGCTTTGACAGATGTATGTTTTTAGGAGAGTCAAGCAAATTCCCATGGAAGACAAACATGGAGGCACCATATTTCAAACTCATAAAAATAAAAACATAATGAAGATAGTAGTTGACATTTGAGTAGTAAAGATTTTCAAAATAGTTCGCAAATATTCTCTCATTGGGTTTTTTCAAAATCCCTGGAAAGTAGGTCCTTTTTTATTAGTTCCATTTCATAGATGAGGAAACTGAAAGAGACAAATGAAGAGTTTTGTTCAGTTATACAGCTTGTAAATTTTTGAGGACTGATTTGAACTCAGGTGTTCCTGATATTAAAGCCAAAGCTCTATCCACTTGGGGCACTTAAGTTCTCTTCAGAATATCCTATAGGATCATAGACTCAGGAGCCAGATGGAATTTTGGAGTTCATTTAGTCCCAGCCTATTCATTTTATTGATATAGAAACTGAAGCATAGGACATTAAGGAACTAGAATGGTAGTTTGGGGGTAGTTCCTCAAGGAACTTTTATTTTTGTCTTGCTATTCCTAGTAGAGATCCTACTATTGTCTGTGAAACATAGTAGTTCCTTAACAAATCTTTGGTGATTGATTCCCCAAGATCAGACAGTATGCACAACTACATTGTTCTCTAATCAAAAAAGTAAATGGCAGGTTTGGACCAGAAGATCTCTCTACCTGTATATGATCCTTGCACTTGTATGGTAACAGCTATTTAAGAAGGAGTTGGTAAGGAATCATACTGTTGAGGATCTAGAAATAGTTTGATTATTTTTATCTGTGGAAATGAAGGTTTTTAAGTAGGATTGGTGATGAGTAAAGTGGAAGTTCTGGAAGATTATTCTCACAACCATATAGAGGATTGAGTGGTTGGAAAATAAATGAATGAATAAAAAAAACACTAAGCACTTTGCTAAGCATTGGGATATTATTACAAAAGCAAACACAGAGCTTGAACTTTAAGAACTTTAATTCTAATAGGAGGGATCAACACATATAGGAAGTGGTAGTTAGGGAGGAATAATTTGGTTTGGAAAGTTCCTGGAATGATTAGTGGAGTCCTTTGAGGAGTAGATTGACAGACCTTTTCCTATCCTATAGAAATAGTGGTATTGATTTAATTGAGGTTCTAGAAATTTGGGGAAGAGGGGAAGAGAAGGTGGGAATAGGAAGTTGAAAAGGAAGGGTATGAGCACAGTTGGAAGATGGCCAGTGGAAAGATAGTGAGAGAAGAGTAAAGCATAACTGGTGATTCGGGAAGATGGTGAAATAAGAGGAAATACCAGAATCTCCAAAATTCTCCCTCCCACAAACAAGGTAAAATTTAACCTCAAAGTGAAATTTTAGGGGTAGAATAATTAAAAGTCAGGGTAAAGGAAGCTGTTCTTTTAAAGCAACTTGAGAGGACCCTAGGAAAGATCTAACCTCTCTGGGTGAGGTTTGTGCCAAGTAAAGTGCAAACACCTCCAGGCAGATTCTGCTGAATAAACAAATAGCAGGCTCTGGTCGGGGAGTTGGATCAAGTAGTAGCCTCCTGATCTCAGGACAGTGTTGGGGTGAGACAGCTGAGGAAGGGAAGACTGAAGGGCCCTCAGTGGTCACAGAATTCCAAACCCAGTCGTGCTGACCGAACAAACCTGGGCTGTGGCTGTGGGTAAGAAATATTGAGCACATACCTGGTGCATATGGTAGCAGATGGGCTAAGGGCACTTGGCAGAGAGCAGAATCCCTGATTTTGGTTCTAGGGAAGAAGGTCGAGCTGAAGTTCGCAGCCATAGGTTGTATTTCAGGGAACAAGAGCATTTGCAGTAACAGCCTAAGGACCCTCCTCATGGCTCTGGGGTGGAGAGGAGTACCCAAGATTAGGTCCCCAGACAATATTTGGAAAACAACAGACAAATCCAAAGCCTAAGGCATCATTCCTCCTACCTCAAGACTAGACCTTGATTGTAATAAAATGCTTTAAAAATAATAATAATCAGTAAGTAAAGAAGAAAGAATCCAACCATAGATAGCTACTTTGGGGCCAGAGAAAATCTGAGTTCATCTTCAGAAGAAGATAATGAATTCTAAAGAGCCATTCCAACTTTTTTTTTTAAGCTTCTCAATGTTTTTTATTTAATTTTTATTTTTTCCAATAGTATTTTATTTTTCAAAATACATGTAAAGATAGTTTGCAACATTCATTTTTGTAAGGCTTTGTGTTCTAAATTTTTCTCCCTCTCTTACCTCCCCCTTCCCCAAGACAGAAAGCAATCTGATATAGTTTAATGTGTGTAAATTTTTTAAACACAATTCCATATTTATCATGTTGTGCAAGAAAAATCAGACCAAAGGGGAGAAAAAACCACGAGAAAGAAATATACAAACAAACAAAAAGGTGAAAATATTATGCTTCAATCCACGTTCAATCTCCATAGTTCTCTCTCTGGATGTGATTTGCATTTTCCATTCCAAATCTAATGGAATTGTCCTAAATCATTTCATTGTTGAGAATAGTCAAGTCCATCACAGTTGATCATCAAATAATCTTCTTACTATGTAAAATGTTCTCCTGGTTGTGCTGTAATGCTGGAGAAAATGGGGCAAGATAGAGATTAGAGAGTTTTTAATATTTTATTTGGATTTCTGACAGGGAGAGATTGTGCTGGGGGCATGATGCCCCCAGGGCTGATGTCCAAAGCATCCAGCAGTGAATGTGAATTCTCAGTAACATTTTATAACAAAGGTGGAGGTGGGAGGGAGTGAGTGGAGTCCAAACTCCTGTGTACAGGAATCTCTAGGCATGGACCATTAATCTGGTTCTGACAGGTTGAGGGGGTAGGACCATAAATTCTTACAAATTGGGAGTTAAGGAGGTGTCCAGTTAGAACCAGAAAGTCTGAAACTTAGAGATACCAATTAGGTATCTGAGATAGGACATCTGGAATTTTATCTTTTGGAAGGCTAGATCTCCACAGCCCTACTTATCTCAGTCCTAATAAGCAGAAAAGGGGGGGGGGTGTTGCAACCAGAGAAACTGAGGAAGAACAATTCAGGGAAACTGAAAGAGGACAATTTAAGGAAACTGAGGCAGGATACTTTAGGGAAACTGGGGCAGGACAATTTAGGGAAACTGAGGCAGGACAATAAAAGGGAACTGTGGCACAACAGTGCTCACTTTACTCAGCTCCAATTCATGTCTTTCCAGGCTTTTCTGAAATAAGCCTCTCATTATTTCTTATAGAACAATAATATTCTAATACTTTCATATACTATAACTTATTCAGCCATTCTCCATCTGGTGGGCATCCACTTTCCAGTTCCTTGCCAATACAAAAAGAGCTGCGACAAACATTTTTGCATATATGGATCCTTTTTCTCTTTTTTGTTATACCTTTGGGATAAGACTGAGTAAAAAACTATTCCAACTTCAAAGGCAAATGTTAAATGGTCACAAGTCCAAAAGAAGTTTTTAGAAGAGCTTAAAATGGATTTTAAAAATCAAATAAGAGGGACTGGGGGATAAAATAGGGGGGGGAAATAAGGGCAATCCAAGAAAATCAAGAAAATAAAGGAATGTCAATCAATTGGAAAAAGAGATTCCACAATTTAAGGAAGAAAATAATGTGTTAAAAACTAGAGTTGGGCAATGGAGGAACTAATGACATTATAAGACACAAAGGTACAATACATCAAAATCAAAAGAATAAAAAAAAGAGAATGTGAAACATCTTTTTAGAAAGACAATTTATCTAGAGAACAGATCAAGAAACAATATAAGAATTACTGTACTATCTGAAAGTTGTAACCAAAGGAGATTATAGATACTGCATTATAAGATTACTAAGAAAAATTGTCCTAAAGTTATAGATTGAGAGAGTAAAATAGAAATAGAAAAAAAAATCTACCAATCATGACATGAAAGAAATCCCAAGGTAAAAACTCTTAGGAATATCACAGGAAATTTTCAAAGCTCCCAGGTCAAGGATAAAATATTACAAGTAACAAGGGGGAAAAATTTAATATGTGGAACTACAGTCAAGATAACACACCATCTAGTAGTTTCTACAATAAAGAATCAGAGGACTTGAAATGTTATATTTCAAAGAACAAAGGAGTTGGATATGCAGCCAAGAAAAATACCAGCACAAATGAGTTTAATCCTGAATTTTTAAAGTGGTTATTTTATGAATTGAAAGACTTTCAAGTATTTGTGACAAAAAATACTAGGACTTAATGGAAAATTTGACACATAAGATCCAGAAGAAACATAAGGTAAACATTAAAGACCAATCATAAGGGACTCAATAAGGTCAAATTATTTATTTCTTAAATGGGAAAATGTTATCTGTATTCTTAAGAATGTTATCATGTAAATGGTCAAAGGATATGGACAGATAGCTTTCAGATGATGAAATTAAAACTACTTCTAGTCATGTTAAAAAATACTCTAAATCACTTTTGATTAAAGAAATGCAATTTAAGACAACTCTGAGGTACCGCCACACACCTGTCAGACTGGTTAAGATGACAGGAAAAGATAATGATGAATGATGAAGAGGACGTGGGAAAACTGGGACACTGATACATTGTTGGTGGAGTTGTGAACTGATCCAACCATTCTGGAGAGTAATATTTGACTGTGTCCAAAGGGCTATCAAATTGTGCATGCTCTTTGATCCAACAATGTCTCCACTGAGTCTGTAACCCAAAGTGACATTAAAAAAGCCCATATGCAAAAATGTTTGTAGCAGCTTTTTTTTGTAGTGGAAAGGAACTGGAAAGTGGATGCCCATCAGCTGGAGAATGGCTGAATGGATTATGGTATATGAATGTTTTGGATTATTATTGTTCCATAAGAAATGATCAGCAGGATGATTTCAGAAAGGCCTGGAGAGACTTGCATGAACTGAATAGAACCAAGAGAACATTGTACACAGCAACAACAAGATTATGTAATGATCAACTATGATGGACTTTGCTCTTTTCAACAACGAAGTGATTCAGGCCAATTCCAATGGACTTGCAATGGAGAGAGTCATCTGCACTCTACTGCAGAGAGAATCTGACTGTGGGTACTGAGTGTGGATCACAACATAGTGTTTTCACTTTTTTATTATTGTTTGTTTGCTTTTTGTTTTTTTCCCCTCTTTTTTTCCTTTTTGATCTGATTTTTCTTGTGCAGCATAAGGATGAAAAAATATATAGAATAATTGCACATGTTTAACATATATTAATATATATTACTTGCCATCTGAGAGATGGGATGGGGGAAAGGAGGGAGAAAAAGAAATTTGGAATAGAAGGTTTTGCAAGGGTGAATGTTAAAAACTATCTATGGATATATTTAGAAAATAAAAAGCTTCAAAAAAGGGCAGCTAGATGGTGCAGTGGATATAACACCCAATCCTTAAGTCAGGAGAACCTGAGTTCAAATCTGGCCTCAGATACTTGGTACTTACTAGCTATGTGACCCTGGGCAAGTCACTTTACCTCACTAACCTCTATTGGGGTAGATGGCTGGTAATAATGGAACTTTATTCTTATCAGAACTGGGATATTCAATTGATGTCTATCTATCTATCTAGATAAATGGATGGATCTACCAATATCCATACCTAGATATCTAAAAAGATTAAACCCTCCAAAAGCATGGTTTCTCATCTGGGTAGAATTGTGGCTAGTGAGGAGATACAGAGTAAGTATATGATTGAAAATATGATTGGAAAGGAAAAGAGACTGATGGTAGCAGGGAAATAAATGTGGAGATAATTGTAATAATCCTGCCTTGGAACAAGGGGAACTTAAACTGGACAGGTGACAAAGAAGACTGATATGAGAAGTATAATAGATTTGGTAACCAGTTGTAGAAAGAGAGGGATAAGGCAAGCCCATGTGCAAAATTTTAAGACTGAATGACTGGGGAAATGACATGACTATTGCTAGAAAGAAGGTACTCTAAATGAGGTGCTGATTTAGAGGAATCAATTACAAGTTTTTCAGGTGACAATGAGGTATTTATGTCCAATAACCAATTAAAATATGGAGCTCAAGAGAGAAGTCAGGGCTGGGTATATAGATTTGAGAGGTGATAGCTGAAGCAATGGGAGTAGATGAGCAGTATTAAGTCTTATGCTTATATCCACACTTAAAAGATGGGAAGAAACGATAGAACCAGTGTAAGGAAATCCAAGCAATTACATGAGAGGCAGGAAAAATAGGATGATGCAATGTTCCAATGGTTTAGCAATATGAATTAGTGGCTATCTCATTCTAAGTACAATTCTAGAAAGATGGCTTAAAAACATGCAGTATTAATGCTTATTGCCTTAAATTATTGCAATTTCTGGGCATAAAATCTCTTTGTCTCCCCCTCTCCAGATTGAAGTCTCCTTTAAAATAAATAAATCAATTAAACAAAAACATCTGATACAATAATACAAATGACAGTGTTTACACCATTCTTCCCAAGTAGTCCTCTGGCTTCTTTGCAAAGAAAAAATATACATTTCATTATTTCTTCTTTGGGACCATCACTTGTTTTTCAATTACTCAAAATATGGTATTTTTGCATGTGCAAAACCTTTTTAATTTAATGTAATCAAAATTATCCAGTTTATATTTCATAATATTCTCTAATTCTTCTTTGGCTATAAATTACCCCCTCTTCTACAGATCTGACAGGCAAGCCATCCCTTGCTCTCCTAATTTGCTTATAGAATCATCTTCTATGTCTAAATTATGAACCCATTTTGATTTTATCTTGGATTTAGAGTATTAAATGCTGATCAATCAATGTCTACTTTCTGCCAGAGTATAACATTCTTCTAGTTTCTGCCAGAGTATGGTATTCTTTTAAAAGACTTTTTCATTTACATTATTATAATTGTTCAAGATATTTTTCTTTTGGTTCCACAACAGATCATGCAAATAACCTGAATTTATCATTTTTTGTAGCAGAAAAATATTCCATTACATATGTTATAGTTTTTCCAGCTATTCCCCAAACAGTGGATATTCATTTTGTTTCTAATTCTTTACTGCCACAAAGAATACCTTTATAAATATTTTAGAATATATTGGACTTTTGTTTCCATTTGACTTCCTTAGATGTATATGCCTAATAATGACTTTATTATAGAGTCCAAGGATATGGACAATTTAACCACTTTTCTTAGATATTTAGAAACTGATATCTAAAAAAGCTGAACCAGTTTATAGTTCCACTAATAGTGTATTGTTATTCTTGTCTTTCCACAATATTTCCAATATTGCCTTATAATTTTTCTGATCGTTACCAATTTGGAGTATGTGAATTTGCATTTTTCATGATAGTAATTATTTGTTCATTTTTTTCTTTCTTTCACAGTTGGGATCACACAGCTAAGTGAGGGTTAAGTGTCTGGGACCAGATTTGAACCCAACTCATCCCAACTCCAGAGCCAGTGCTCTTTCTACTGAGCCATCTAGCTATCTCCACCATTAATGATTTGAAGCATGGTTTCATATGATAGTTTGTAATTCTTTGTATGAAAAATGCATACCTTTGAACCACTAATGTATTAGAGAATAGTTCTCAATTTTATATATATGTAAATGTATATATATATATGTATGTATTCCCTAAATATCTTGGATGTCAGACTTTTATCAGTAATATTTGATGGAAATATTACCCTAAATTTGTTTCTGTCATCTATTATAATTTATTTTATTTGTGCAAAAGCTTTTTAATTTTAGATAACTGAATTATTTATTTTGTCTTCTAGTATCTCCTCTCTAGTTTTTGATTAGGAATTCTCCCCCTCATCCTAGTTATGAAAAAGAAATATGCCCTCTTTCTATTCTAATTTTTGTGTGATTTCTATTTTTTTTTATTAGATCAAGTATCATTTTGGGGCTCATGATGACATATAAGGATAAAATGTTGGTCTAAACTACTTTCTAATTTCCCCATGAATTTTTGTCCAAAAGAAAGTTTTTTCTCTAGCAAATTATATTTTTAAGTTTATTCAATATTGGGCTTCTATTTCTTGCTTAGTTTATTCCACTATTCTACTTTTCTGGGTTTTTTTAAACCAGGACCAAATAGCTTTAATAACTATTATTTTATAATCTAAATTGAGGTCTGATAATATTCCATCCCTTCTTACATTTTCCTCACTCTTTTCCTTTATATTCTAGACCTCGCTGCACCATATAGATTTTGTTATTATTTTGTTTAACTTTATAAAGTATTCCCTTGGCAATTTGATTAGAATAACACAAAGCTTGTAAATTAATTTAAAGTAATATAATTTTTGCTACATTAGCATAGGCCAACAATGAACAGTGAATTTCATTCCAATCATTTAACTCTTTTTTCTTTTGGTTTCTTTAAAAAGTGTTTTGTGAATCTTTCATATGATTTATTAGATTAATTCTTAAATATTTGACACACTTCGTAATTATTTGTAATGGACTTTTATTATTTTTTATTCTTGTATTTTGTTGATAATATATAGAAATACTGATTATTTTATTTTTAGGAGTGTAAAGGGATCTTAAGACCAAAATGTTTAAAAATTGAAGCTACAAATGTCATATTATATCATCTTAGGGCAGAGTCATAGAGAAGAGCATTTGGAACTATCCCAATTTGGACATCCCTATCTATCCAAATTAGAAATGACATTAAATTAAATTCTAAAATTTTCTGGCAGACTTGAACCTAAATAGCAGAACACACACACACACACACACACACACACACACACACACACACACACTTTCTTCTACAATACCAAAATGGATAACCTCAAGTTGGAAAAGTTGGTCTCTTGAAATATACATCTTGCACACACAGTTCATTGCAAGAATAATTTGTCTCACAGCGTAAGGTCTTTATGCATTCATTTAAAAATGCATTTCCTGAACAATAAACTGGGAAAACATTTTTACAGTTAAAGATTCTGATAAAGGCCTCATTTTCAAAATATGTAGAGAATTGACTCTTAATTTATAAGAATTCAAGCCATTCTCCAATGGATAAATGGTCAAAGGATATGAACAGAAAATTTTCAGATGAAGAAATTGAAACTATTTCTACTCCTATGAAAGAGTGTTCCAAATCACTATTGATTAGAGAAAGGCAAATTAAGACAACTCTGAGATACCACTACGCACCTCTCAGATTGGCTAAGATGACAGGAAAAGATAATGACGAATGTTGGAGGGGATGCGGGAAAACTGGGACACTGATATATTGTTGGTGGAATTGTGAACACATCCAGCCATTCTGGAGAGCGATTTGAAATTATGCCCCAAAAGTTGTCAAACTGTGCATACCCTTTTATCCAGCTGTGTTACTACTGGGTTTATATCCCAAAGAGATACTAAAGTAGGGAAAGGGACCCACATGTGCAAAAATGTCTGCGGCAGCCCTTTTTGTAATGGCTAGAAACTGGAAAATGAATGGATGCCCATCAATTGGAGAATGGTTGGGTAAATTGTAGTATATGAATGTTATGGAATATTATTGTTTTGTAAGAAACGACCAGCAGGATGAATACAGAGAGGATTGGCGAGACTTACATGAACTGATCCTTAGTGAAATGAGCAGAACCAGGAGATCATTATATACCTCAACAACGATACTGTATTAGGATGTATTCTGATGGAAGTGGATTTCTTTGACAAAGAGAAGATCTAACTCAGTTCCAACTGATCAGTGATGAACAGAACCAGCTACATCCAGAGAAAGAATACTAGGAAATTAATGTGGACTGCTTGCATTTTTGTTTTTCTTCCCAGGTTATTTTTACCTTCTGAATCCGATTTTTCTTGTGCAACAAGAGAACTGTATGGATCTGCACACATATATTGTATCTAAGATATACTTTAACATGTTTAACATGTATGAGACTGCCTGCCATCTAGGGGAGGGAGTGGTGGGAGAGAAGGGAAAAGTTGGAACAGAAGTGAGTTGAAATGTTGAAAAATTACCCATGCATATTTTCTGTCAATAAAAAGCTGTAATTAAAAAAAATGCATTTCCTGACTTTCACTCACTGATAGACCCAATGCCTATTTTCTCTCTGATCTGCCTATAACCCTTACAATGTTCTATTTTTACTCTTACCTCTGCTTCAAAGATAAGAGGATAAACCGATAGTGTATTATCTACCCTTCCTCTAGAATCCTGACCATTCTTTTATTAGGCAACCTGGCCCATTCTCCCTTCTCTGCCAAAAAGGAATTCCTCTCTATTCTATCTTTTGTCCTTATAGAGAACCTCAAACACCCTAATATCTTAAAAGTTCAGCATAATAGTATTCCATCATTTTATCTCCCATAATTTGTACATCTATTTTCTAGTATATGGGTACCCTTTCATATTCTCATTCTTTACCACTTCAAAAAGAGCTAAAAATATTTTGGGCATTTTTAGAATTTGTTTTGTTTAGAACTAATCCCTCCCTTAAGCTATCTCCTTCTAATATCTCTTTCCCCATGTCCCTTCTTTCACTCCTATTACATTGTTGAGTGAGGTGTATTTCTGTATACAACTCTATGTTTTTTCTTCCTTTGATCAATTCAAATGAGAATGATGTTCAAATATCAGTCACTTCTATCATCCCCTCCATTTTATTTGATATATGTCTATTGATGTATCCTGATTCTGTGAGATAATTTCTCTAACCTTCCTTTCCTTTCCCTCTCAATCCTCTCTCTTTCCCTCTCTTTTCATTTTTTCCCTTAAGATCATCAAGGTATAATAGAAAAATTCTCAATCCTTGTCTAATTGGACTCCTTCTACAACCCCTGATGATTATAGAGATCCATAGGGACACATATCATCTCCCTAAATTTGAATATAAACAGTTTGTCTTTATTTAGACTTTTATAATTATTTATTCATATTTACCTTTTTATGTTTCTCTTCACTCCAATTTTTGTACTTCAAAGTTTCTCTGTAGCTTTTAGTCTTTTCATCAGAAATATTGAAAATCATCCATTTCATTAAAAGTTCATTTCCTCTCATCCTCTGTAGCATTATATTCAATTTTGCTGGTAAGTTGTTTTTGTCTGTAAGCCCATATCCCTTGCCTTCTAGAATATCATGTTTCAAGTTGTCTGTAAGGGGTTTTTCTATTATACTAATAACTAATTATTAAATTAAAGTTAAGGCTTTTTTCTTTTATTTCTTCATTCAGGGACCAGCCTTTATAGGTCAGCCAGTCAATCTCAGAAGGACATGACTGATAGATGAGATTGCTCTTGTTCCCTCAGAGAACAAAATCCTTGATCTTAGGCAGGCGTCTACCCAATTAGGAGATCTTACTTCTTTTTAAAGTATAAACAGAATCTAGTCTAGGTGAATTTCTTTTCCAAACCAATGAACCAATGCCTTAGTACCCCATTTGTTGGAGATTAGAGTATATGACCAGGTATGAAGGAGAAAGCTAACCAAACTGGTCTAGATAGAGATGGATTCTTCTGTCCATATTGCTGGAGCAAGTCATGTTCTCAGCAGGAGGATCTGAAGACTTTTACTCCACCTCTTTATTAAATGTCCACAAATCAGGATTGATTTTCATCTGTGAGGGATAAGTGGGGACAATATTGTAAAGAAAAGCCATGAACTCTCCCAAGTTTTCCTCAGAAACAATGTTAAATTAAGCCTCTGAACATATTCTGGAGCCACAGAACCTACAAAGTGATGGAATGAAACAATTTTCCAGTTTAAGATAGCTTAGAAGGATTTCAGGAAAATTCAGTCTCACTTGGATGAAAGGGGAGCACAGCACAGATATTTGGGCAAGCCAACAGGAGGGTCTCAGTCACAGCACAGATCAGCAATCTAAATCCATCGGTATTGGCTCAACATGCCAATGACACAGCAGACCAGTGATAGACCTTCTAATCCCAACTGAGAAGGCAAATTCCCAGCCTTGGAAACTAGGCAGCAACAGGTATGACGAAGTCAGGTTACTCTAGGCAGTAAGAAGCAGCTAAACACTTAAGGCTTTAGCTCTCAAAACTAGTGTCCCTGCTAGGGACCCCAGGACAGCTCCCCTTGTGCCTTAGGGGCAAAGCTCAACTTCAAAAGCCATGAAATAGACAAAAAAATGAACAAAAAAACAGAAAAATACCCTTGACCATAAAAAGCTATTATGATGACAGGGGGAAAAAATATCAATTCAGAAGAGGACAAAATATCTACATGCAAAATCTTACAGGGGAATATGAATAGATCTCAAGCTTAAAAAGTCTTCTTGGAAGAGCTTAAATAAGATTTTAAAAGTCAAATAAGAAACATAGGAGAAAAATTGAGAAAAGAAATGAGAGGTATGCAAGAGAGAGTTAACAGCTTAGAAAAGGAAGTACAAAAATTGACTGAAGAGAACAATTTCTTTAAAATTAGAATTGGGCATAGAAAGCTAATGACTCTTTGGAACATCAAGAATCACTCAAACAAAATCAAAATAATGGAAAAATAGAAAAAATGTAAAACACCTTATTAGAAAAACAACTGACTTGTAAAACAGATTCAGGAGAGATAATTTAAGAATTATTGGATTACCTAAAAAACCATAATCCAAAAAAAAAAAAAGAGGTTGGACACCATTTTTCAAGAAATTATCAAGGGAAACTGCTCTGGTATCCTATAACCAAAGGGTAGAATTATCATTGAAAGAATCCACTGATCACCTTCTGAAAGTGATCACAAAATGAAAACTACAAGAAATATTTTATCCAAATTATAGAATTATAGGTCAAGGAGAAAATGCTGTAAGCAGGAAGAAAGAAACAATTCAGATATCAAGGAGCCACAAGTAGGATTATATATGACTTGGTAACTTCTATATGAAAGATCTGAGGGGATAGAATATGATATTCTAGAAGGCAAAGGAACTTGGACTACAACCAAAAGTCAACTATCCAACAAAATTGAGCACAATCTTTCAGATGAAAAGATATGGATATTCAAAGAAATATCATTTCTGACTTTCAATCATTTCTGATGAAAAGACCAGAACTAAAGAGAAAATTTGATTTTCATATATAAGCGAAACATAAAAAGGTGAACATGAAAGAAAAAACCATGTTATTCAAAGGTTAAAGTATTTACATTCCTACATCATTCCATGATCCTTATAACTTTTGAGAACTATCTTTATTAGGGAAGTTAGAAGGGGTATACAAGCTATAGGATGTGATTATAAATTGACTTTGATGTAATGAAATTTTAAAAAAGAAATTAAGGGATGGAAAAAAAATTGTACTGAGAGAAGAGAAAGGGGGAGGTAAAATGGGGTAAATTACATCACATGAAGAGGCACAAAAAATCTACTACACTAGAGGAAAAGAAGGGAAGGAGACAAGCACTGTTTGAACCTTAATCTTATTGGATTTTGCTCAAAAAAGAAATCACATACATAGTTAGGCATAGAAATTTATCTTATCCTATAGGGAAGTAGAAGAAGAAAGAGGAAATTAAAGGGAGGGGCAGTGACACAGGAAAGGCCAGATTGAAGGAAATGGTGGTCAAATTTTCATCTGTTAGGAGTTCCTCCTTTTTCAAAGGTATATAATATATTCAGTGTCTCCATGGTTTTGTCCTTAGTTACTGAGAGAAATCTCTACCAATTTATTGATTAGCTAGCCTAATTAATAAATGGATTATTAATTACCCTGAAACTATTTTTCAGATTTTTCCTTTGTCATATCATCTGCTTTTAGTAGTAATTGTTATATAGTGTGTAGCTCCTTGGTATTTTAATTCTTTCTGGCTGCTTGCTATATTTTCACTTTAACCTAAATGCTCTTGATTTGGCTATGAAGTTCCTGAGAATTTTCACTTGGGAATATCTTCCAGAAGGTGATTCTTTCTATTTCTACTTTGCCCTCTGGAACTAAGAGATCTGGACAGTTTTCTTTTAAGATAAAAATATGATGTCAAGGCTCTTATTTTGGTCACACTGCTAAATGATTCTTCATTTTTTTCTTAATCAGTTTTTTAGATCAGTTTTTTGACAACTTATATTTTTCTTCTATTTTTTCAGTCTTTTGACTTTGTTTTTAATATATATTGTTGTTTCATTGAGTCATTAGCTTCTGTTTGGTTCATTCTAATTTTAAGGAGTTTGTTGCTTAGACAAGGTTTTGTCCAAGCTTTTAATTCTCTTTCCAATTCTTTCTTCAAAAACATTTATTTTTTTCCCAATATTTCCCTCAAGTACTCTCATTCCATTTATAAACTGAGTTTGTGCCCAAGTGGTATTTTCTCTGAGACAATGCTTACAAATGTTTTGGAATTTTTTTTTCTGCATTTCTGTCTTGAGCATCTCTGACACTATATTATTAGCTCAAGTTGGTGGGATTTTTTTATCCCCATTCTTCTACCCTGTTTCTTGAATTCAAACTTGATGTTAGATCTAGACTCTGCAACACTTCTTCAAGGCAGGTCTGAGTTGGTCTTGCTGCTGCTTTCTTGGGATATTGAGTATTGTGTTATTCCAGGATCTCAGGAGCATAATAAGGACCTTCAAATTTTCATTACTCCCAAGATGGGAATCCTTCACAATATAGCTCCAACCTTTCTAAACTTATATAATGCTCTCCTTGATACATTCTTTGGTTCAATCAAACTTGCTCTCTTGATCTTTATTCTATACCTTTACAATCATTTTATGCCCCATGCCTGGAATGTACTTTCTCCTTTTCTCTGACTCTTAGAAGTTCTAGTTTCCTTCAAAACTTAATTCAAATACTACCCTTCTACATGAAGCTTTTCCTGATCCCCCCCCACAGGCTAATATGCATTCCCCCCAAAATCACAGCATTCCTAATTTGTATATACTTATTTATGTAAGTTTTCTTCCTTATAGACTATAAATTTTTGAGATCAGAGACTTTTATTTTTATCTTTAAAACCCCAAGCACTCAGCCTGGCACATAGTAGATACTTGTCAAATAATTGATTAATTAATTATTATCCTATCACATAAAGCAAAAAGAGTTTTCCCCAATAATATTTATTTTCTTCTTCCTCATATTCTCCTAATTTTTCCCATGTCATTTGCTTTTCAGATTATTTTGCCCATGGATTCTCTTTTTGTTTTTTCAATGTCTCTCAGAAAATTTTGTTATTGTTTTGAGAAAAATTTTAAAAAGCAAAAAGTTTCTCCACCCCATTCCCAGTCTTATATATCTATAACCACATGAAGATATTTTCTTAGCTTTTAATTGCATGTTTATCTCTTCTCTTTATTTGGTCATTTTATATATTCAACACTTTACTTATCTCTGGGAAGTTTTGAAAGAATGACTTGAATTCTGCCTTAAGTTCAATTAATTTTTTTGATACTTAAGTTCAGTTTTTCATGCTGTGTTATTTTTTTATGATAATCTTTATTTTGCTTTTTTAAATTTCACATTTTATTTTTTTTAATTCTTATAAAGAATGACTGATTCTAAGCTACTCTTTATTGATTCTTTGTAGTATGAAAGATATTTTCTCCCTTGTGACATAATAAAGTTTATTGGTTAGTGTTGAGATGTGAAGTGGGAATATGCTTCAGGCTAAAATAAACTTAGAGTTTGGTCTATGGATTCTTGATTTTTACCTTTCTTTAAATCACCTTCATTATTTCTGAGAAAGTATATATGTTTCTGAAAGTGTAGTTTGCCAGTATTTTTTCACGATTTTTCCCTAACCACTTATAGTTTTCATGATATCTTTTTACTGGTTGCTCCTTGCCTCCTGTACAGCATGAAATAGCTATACTTTTGGAGCACTCCTTCTCAATAATCTTCTCTCCCAGACTCTAAACTGCTTCATTTCCTTCCTCCTTAGTCTCATTGTTAATCTGATTTACAGACCTCAACCCATCCTGGGAGAAAAACTTCTTCAGGACACTGTAAAGGAGTTAATTATAAGAATTTCAGCATAACTTTTGATTTCCTTCACAAGCTAATTGTACAATATTTCAGAGTCTGATTCTTTTTGTACAGCAAAATAACGTTTTGGTCATGTATACTTATTGTGTATCTAATTTATATTTTAATATATTTAACATCTACTGGTCATCCTGCCATCTAGGGGAGGGGGTAGGGGGGTAAGAGGTGAAAAATTGGAACAAGAGGTTTGGCAATTGTTAATGCTGTAAAGTTACCCATGTATATATCCTGTAAATAAAAGGCTATTAAATAAAAAAAAAAGAATTTCAGCATAAGCCAGCTTTTCTTCCAGCATGGTAGTTGGGGAAGGTAGAAGTGGAAACCATAAGCTGGAGGCTGGCCTTCAATTATTCTTTTTTCTAAGAATTACCTCATGGTTACCTCTCAGATTGGCTAAGATGACAGGAAAAGATAATGATGAATGTTAGAGGGGATGTGGGAAACCTGGGACATTTAATACATTGTTGGTGGAGTTGTGAATGGATTGAACCACTCTGGAGAGCAATTTGGAACTATGCTCAAAGAATGATCAAGCTGTGCATATCTTTTGATCCAGCAGTGTTTCTACTAGGATTATATCCCAAAGAGATCTTAAAGGAGGGAAAGGGACCCACACGTGCAAAAATATTTGTGGCAGTTTTTTTTTGTAGTGGCAAGAAAATGGAAATTGAGTGAATGCCCATCAATTGGAGAATGGCTGAATAAATTATGTATGTGAATGTTATGGAATATTATTGTTCTATAAGAAATGATAAGCAAGATGATCTCAGAAAGGCCTGGAGAAAGGCCTACATGAACTGATGCTAAGTTAAACAAGCAGAACCAGGAGATCAGCAAGGTTATATGATGATCAATTCTGATGGATGTGGTTCTTCTCCACAATGAGATAATTCAGGCTAGTTCCAATGATCTTGAGATGAAGAGAGCTATCTACCCCCAGAGAGAGGACTGTGGGAACTGAGTGTGGATCACAGTGTAGCATTTTCTCTTCTTTTGTTGTTGTTTGCTTGAATTTTATTTTCTTTCTTATTTTTTTATCTTTTTTTTTTTGTGCAGCCAGATAATTGTATAAATATGTGTGCCTATATTGGATTTAGATCTATTTTTACCATGTTTAACATATATTAGATTACTTGCCGTCTAGAGGAGGGGATGGGGGCAAGGGGAAGAAAATTGGAATGCAAGGTTTTGCAAGGGTTAATGTTGAAAAATTGTCCAAATGTTGAAAGTGTCCAATGTTGAAAATAAAAAGCTTCAATTAAAAAAAGAATCACCTCATAGTGGATTCTTTCAATTTTC
Source organism: Sarcophilus harrisii (assembly GCF_902635505.1). Classification (NCBI taxonomy): domain Eukaryota; kingdom Metazoa; phylum Chordata; class Mammalia; order Dasyuromorphia; family Dasyuridae; genus Sarcophilus; species Sarcophilus harrisii. Next base: position 579,486,246 of record NC_045426.1, on the reverse strand, counting down.
TTCTTTTTGACATTATTTCTCTTCCAATGCAGAACATTTTTCTCAAATATTTAAGTTATAAGGTAAGAACTGTGTTCTGGATAACCTTTCAGTCTGCTATCTTGCCAGTGTTTAAACTTACTGTTTTTTTTTAGATTGTATCTTTACCAGGTATGTCTGACCATTACTTTGTCTATCTGTCTTTCTGTGTTGTTCCTGTGTTGCCAGAACTATGCTGCATTACTTGAAGACGTATTTCAGGGTACTCTTAAAGAATTCCTTTGATACCAAGTCATCTGTTTCTGCAATGACCTCTGTCCCTAGAGCTGGAATCTTTCCTTGTAATTGTTATAGCAATGTCAGACTACATTTGCACCTTGAAACCCACATTTCAAGAAGAGAGTGTGCTCCTAAATCTTAGAATATCTCTTTGCAAATTAGATTACTGTCCTAGAAATTCACCCACATCAGTTAGGAATAGCTTCAGTATGTCAGATTTCATGGCATCTCTTCCCACCCCACCCCCACCAGACCAATCATGTGGTAGTAGGCAGAAGACAAACAGAAATGGGATTAACTATCAAATTGCCTTTCAAGCTCCTCAGAAGAGAACAGTACTAAAATGTGAGTTGGGAGATATTACTGGATCCTTGATGCTCAGGGAAAAATAGAGTCTAAGAAGTGATTACAGAGGACTATCTTCCTCTATAGGTTTCTATAGAGGGAAGCTCCAACCATTGCTAACAGTGCATCCCTACTGTTAAGACTTTCTCCACTATGCAGGATGGGAAATTCACTGGTATAGGAAAGCTTTATTTTGGAATTTGAGGCTACAGATTATGAGGTAGAATGGATGCCTGAGATAGGGGAAACTGCTACTTTTTTTTCATTACATGCTTGGGAGCATGACTCTTGGGACCAGAAAAGAAATAGTTCTTTTAAAAAGAGAAGAAAATTATATATTATTAATAATAAATGATACCAATCATCCTACATAAAAGTATTGTAAGACATGATACTCATATTTCAATTAGCTCCAAAAATTTTACTATTATTTGCAGGTAGTTAGATGTCATAATGGATGGAACACTGGATTTGGAATCCAGAAAACCTGAATTCAAATTTGATCTCAGACGCTTACTAGTTGTATGATCTTGAACAAGTCACTTTCCTCTATTTGCCTTGGTTTCCTCATCTATAAAATGGGGATAATAATACCACATACTGTTTCTTTAAGGAAAAAGTGAGATAATTGCATAGTTTTATAAATCTTAAAGCATTATATAAGTGTTAGCTATATATAAATGTTGTTATTGTTATTACTGCATAGTTATCCTGACCTCATCTTTTTGGCAATAGGAAAGAGGAGAAATGGATGAGAAATTAGACTTATTCTATTTGGCCCCAAAGGACAGAAGTAGGATCAGTAGCTGGAAGCCAAAGGGAGACGGAATTGGCTCAGTATAAGGAGTAATTGTCCTAATAATTAGAAGAGTCCAAAAATGGAATTGGCGATGCAGTGAGTTCACTGTCTCTGAAAATCTATGAAGGGAGGTTTAATGACCACTTGACTGGATGATGTAGAAGGCATTACTGTTCAGATAGTGACTATGTTTGTTAAATTCTGAGGTTTCTTCAAAACTCCACATTTGTTGATAAAGCTGCTGCAGAAATACTAAGCAAATTATCCAATAACAGGAGTCATTGGTAGAAACTGAAATAGAAGAACAGATCTCCTAATTCCAAGTCAATAGTCAATATTTCCTTCTTTTCACTGTGGTCCACCCCTAGATAGGCAAGATGAATTAGATGTTCAACAAATATTTACTGAATGACTGCCTCGCACAATGGATGAACATAGTGGATAGATCTTTCTGATTCGTAAGTCCAGGGCTCTTATCCACCATGAGCATCTACTCATTGCATGGAGTCTTCTCCAAACATTTCTTCCAGCTTGAGCCCCAGAAATGGCAATTTCAGAGAGGCAGTGACAGAAACTCCCAGGAGTTCCCAGGAGAGAATAACATGCTAGAAAAAGAAGGAGCCATATGGCCCAAGAAACATTAAAGGAAGATGTCAAGATTTTCTGGACTCAGCCTTCTAAGAAGAGTAGGAGGAATTCCCATGTAGCCCCTTTTGGAGAAAAGGAGTATTTCCTAGACATTAACTCCTGCAGAAGTGGAGAAATAACAAAAGAGAGAGCTATGGTGTGAAGGAGCAAACTAGGAGCTTGACCTATTACTATTATGAGTGACTTGATTGTGTTTCTATTCTGGGGGATAGGTAGGCAGAGTGAGTGAGTCTCAATCACATGGTTCCTTTTGCAGGAAGGCACAGTCACCAGAGGGAAGGAGGAACATCTTTGCATGTTTATAAGGTTTTTGTGAGTCATGCATGTGTCTGTGTGTGTCTGTATGTGTTTATTTAATTCTTTCTGGAGTGAAATAAAAGCTGTCATGTATCTGGTACAAATTGTCATTATGTGCTTGCATGGGAGCTAGGGCCCTTTTTACTTACATCTGTTGGGACCTAGACATGGATTATATTCTGACATTCTCAAATGAGCCAAATTCTGAGGTTCCCAAGGGATATCCTTAGTGGAAGCATGAGTCAAAGAGAGAAATTTTTGAGAAAACTCCAAGATTGAACTTCATGTATGAGCTTGAGATTTTGGGTCACAGGCTATATTTGTGGACTTTTCAAGAGGACAACAATCAGCAATTTCCATCATTAAATAAGTTACCAAGAGATCTGAAACTTTGCTCCTTTGGAGGTTCTACTTGGGATTGTTGTCCAATCATATCTATTTCCTCGTGACCTCATGAACCATGTTGTTTGTAGGATTTTCTTGGCACAATTGCTTGAATGATTTACTATTTTCCTTCTCTGTTGGATTAAAACAACCTGAGGTTAAATTACAACATAGCTAATAAGCATCTGAGGCCAGATTTGAATGCAGATCTTCCTGACTTCAGCAAGCAATCTAGCTGCCCCATCTATCTGGAGTACAAGCCCTTCTCCACTGCTCCCTTTTGGCAAAGGGGTGATCCCAAGCTCTAGAAGGCTATTGATGGACTATTTGTTTGTAACCTAAAGACTAGCCTAGCTATATCCTTCACCAGCAAGAAAGACACCAGGTGGTCATAAAGTGCATCTATTAAGGCCTGGAAGAAAAAAATATATCAATGGAAAGTCCACCCACATATGTGAAATTATGGGTCTTTGAAGTATTGAAATAAATCTGAACCTCAAATGCCATTTTTTCTTTTAAAAATCATTTCTTGACTTTTTTATTTTTATATCACCTTTATTTACAAATATTCCCTTTCACAAACTTCTTTCTACTCCAATTCAACCTTTACTCAGCTGTCAAATTAATTATCCTAAACTACAAGTCAAACCATATCATCCCTCTCTTCTCTCTATTCAGTAAATTCCAGTGGCTCCCTATCACTTCCAAAATCAAATAGAAAATTCTATTTGACTTTTAAAGCCCTTTATAGCCTATACCTACATTCCTACTTGTCCAATCTTCCTTTGCTTTACATTCTCCCTCCCTCTCCGCCCCTATATACTCTGTGATCCAATAGCATTGCCCTCCTTGTGATTCCTTAAAAAGGATTTTCCATCTTGTGACTCCATCTGTTTTCACTAGCTGTCTGCTTCATGCTTGAAATGCTTGGAACTTTCCCAGGTCATCTCTACATCCTGGTTTACCTGAGTCCCATTTAAAACCCTGCCTTCTACAAGAAGCTTTTCCCAAAGTCCTTACTGCTGGAATCTTCTTGCTGTTGATTTTCTCCATTATCTTTGTACATAGCTTTCATGATGCCTTCCTCATTAGATTGGGAGCTCCTTGAGAGGAGAAACTATCTTTTAGTTAATTCCTGGAAAATTTTTTTGACTGCCTGACTCCTCTTTTTCCTATCCCTATTCATGAAGACAGAAGAAAAGAAATCAGTTCAGCAAAACAATTCAACCCTTAAACTAAGTTTGACAGTAGATTCAGAGTTCCATATTCACAGTGCTTCCACCCCCACCTCTGCAAAGAAGGGAAGGAAAGTGTATGTTCTCATCTTGGTAACAGAACTAAGCTTAGTCATTAGAATCCCACAGGATTCAGTTTTTTTTGGGGGGGTTCCATTTAATTTGTGTAATTATTACATATATTTGCCTGGTTGTACTTGCTTCACTTTGCATCAATACATACAAGCCTTCCCGTGTTTCTCTGATTTCTTCCTATTCATCATTTCTTATGGTACCATAATAATCCATGTCTCTTTGCCTTAGTTTCCTCAGCTGTAAAAGAGGGATAATAAAAGCAGCTACCTCCCCAGATTGTTTTGAGTATCAAATGAAATAATAATTTTAAAGCACTTAGCACAGTTCCTGGCACATAGTAGGTGCTTAAGAGAGACATGTTTCTTTCCTAAATTAGTAGGAGGCACAATGTTCACTCTGAGAACTGAGGAGTTATCTTGATTAGAGGCTGGCACTGAGGATTACTGAAACCTGTCAGGACCCATGGGTTTGTGGGCACTGTTCTATCAAGAGTAGCCTGAGAACCTGGTATAACTGAGGAGAAAGAAGGCTTTACAGTAAGAGCATCCCCATGTGTCACCAGGCACTTTAAACAAGACCTTATAATGTTTACAGTGTTTGAAAAGCTGCCCTATAGGTCATTCTACTCAAACAGAGAAGGCCACAGAGGTATTCAAAGCATTTCAAGGGCCTGGTGTGTGTTTTTGCAGCATTTGGCTGCTTTAGAATAAGAATAATAATAGAAAGAGAAGGTTGGGGTGAACATGATTACATTATCGAGCGCTACTGAGCCTGAAAAGAAATCTGCTAGTAATTGTTTTAAGCTAATTACTCCCTGGAGGTCAAACAGTACTTACGTATCTACTGGTGGTGTTTAAGGAAGCTATGAAAACAGATCATTTCTTTGTTCATGGGATGCCAAGTTGACTTTTGAGTTTAGCATATTTTCCTAAGTTTATTTTTCCTTTTAGGAGTTTCTAAAGCTGACAGCCCAAACCTTCCCCATAAGGATAGGAGGCCCCTTTAGTCATTAACCCCTAAGAACCATGACCTACCTGAAACTACAGTCGATTAACAAAATATTTATTACATGACTCCTATTTGTGAAGTAGTTGGGTTACAAAAATAAAAATAATATAGACCCCATCCTCCAAGAGCTTACATTCTATGGGGAAAACATGTATACATTTATAGAAAACACGTGCTAGATAAAGGCAGAGCAATTTTGATGTGGGAGGCACTAGTAACTGGGGTGAAGAAGAGACAGCCGGGAAAGACTTTGACCTGGGAAATGGGATTTAAAGGTGAGCCTTAAAGAAAACCAGGGATTCTAAAGTACTCCAAGAGAGGAAGAAGTGTGTTCCAAGAATGGGAGATGCTTATATAAAGCTGATAGGGCTGGAGTAGGTGAGAAAGAGCAATGACATCAATTTGACTAGACTCAGGATGGGTGAGCTCTGTGACCTCAGCATGCCATGTGCTACTGTGGGTAGACCAAGATGCCAACAGAATTCCATGACCTCTTCTGGTCTCAGTGCCATGTATCACTCAGGAGCCAATTAGCTACGGCTCACCAGGGATGTACCAGTGTTGCTCTCAGGGTAGGGGCAGTTTCTAAGACAAGGCTTGAACTTTAACCGGAGTGCAGAGAGTAGATCTGGGGTCCAAATTCCCCTCTCTCCTATCTGTCCAGGGGAATTAAACTACTTTAAACTGCAAATTCTCACAGTTGGAAGGGAATTTATGAGTTCACCTTGTTCAATAATTCTTTGAACATGGATTCATTTCACTTGATCTACGGCCATCCAATCTCCACCTAAAGACCACTAGTAATAGGGAACTCACTTCAGAAGCCAGAAGTCCATCTACTTCACCCCATACCTATTTGTAAATCCTCTCTAAAACAGAGCCAAGTCATTTTACTCAGTTTTGAGAACATCTAGGGAAGGGGAATCCACTTCCCAAGATAATCTGTTTCACATTTAGACAACTCTAATTGTTAGAAAGTTTTTTAATACAAAGAGATGATAGTCCCTAAAACATCCACCAGAGCCAAGCAGACTATAAGTCTAGTCTAGATCCCTTATGTTAGTCATTGAAATATTAAAGAGAGTTTCCATATTGCTGCTAAATCTTCTTTTCCCCAAGTGAAAGATGCCCCATTCTTTCAACTTCATATGACATAGTCTTAGAACCTTTCGCCATCCAGTTGGATCTACTCAATATAATCTTTAGTAATTACACCCTAAGATTATATTGGGGGTCTTTTGTTTGTTTGTTTTACTGTGATGTCAGATAGTAAATAACAGATCCATGACTTTGTAGTTCACCAAAATTCCTAGATTTTTTTTTATATGAAGTATTATCTAACTAAACTTCCTTTTTTCTAACCTATACTTCTGTTGCTGATTTTTAAAATCCAAGTGAAGGGGTTTACATTTTTTTGTACAATGCTAATATACTTTTACTTTTCCCAGATTGACATTCTACTGATTATCCACATTTATCCCAAATTTTCTCTTCTCTCCCATGCCAAATTCCCACAAGCCATAATCTTATTATATCACCTTAATCTTATGGTATCATCATAATCTTATGATATTTTATGCCTAATGTCTTAGGCATAAGATATCATAGCAGAAGATTTTGCTTTGTACTTTACTGGCAAAATTGAGACCATCCATCACAAGCTCCCTTTTCTTCTCAAAAAATTTTACTCTTCATATCTATTCAATAGTTTCTTGCATTTTTTCTTCCTTTGTCCCAATCTCTGAGGAAGATGTGATTCTTCTTCTGGTCAAGACTAATCCCCACTATTTGTATCCTTGATTTTTTCTTCTAGGAGATTTCTTCTTCAATCACATCCTCTCTCTAAGTTTCAATCTCCCTTTATCCCTATTGACATCATGCTCAGCCCTACTCTATTTTTAAAAATATTTCATTGACCTACTATCTCTTCAAACTATTGCCTGCTTCAAACTATTCTCTCCTCTCTTTCAGAGCCAAACTCCTAGGGGAAATGCTGTTTTCATTTATCATCTCCATTTTCTCACTTTCAAGTCAATTCTCAAATCCCATGTAATCTGTGAAGTTGAATTCCAACCCCATAACATGACTGAAACATATCTGTCCAAGGTTGTCAATGATATCTTTATTGCTAAATCCAAAGGTCCCTTTTCATTTTTCTTGATTCATCTTTCTTGATTTCTTTGCAATTTCTGATACAGTTGATCATATCCTCCTCTTATTCTTTTCTCCCTTGGATTTTGTGACTGTTTTGTGTTCCTCTTCTTATTTATTTGGTTTTTCCTTCTCTGTTTTTGTAGGATCTTCATCTCATCCTCTCTTGTATGGATATACCCTGGAGCTTTACACTAAGCCTTTTTCTCTTTTAATATGTTTCTATTTCTGCCTCTGTCTTTTTCCTTTTGTCTCTCTCTCTCTCCTTCTTCTTCTTCTTCTTCTTCTTCTTTTTCTTCTTCTTCTTCTTCTTCTTCTTCTTCTTCTTCTTCTCTCTCTCTCTCTCACCATATACCATGTATATATATATATATATATAATATAGATAGATAGATATTACATATTACACACACTTATACATAATACATATATACGTATGTATGAATCTTTCTTTCATCTACTCCTGGTTCAAGTATCTTTTCTATGAAGATGACTCCCTTACCTCCCAGGTCCAGTCACTTTTCACGTCTTGCCAGTTTTCTACACCCATAACATCTCTCCAGTCTTCCCCTATCCACTCACGTAGCTGCTTCTCTAATTCAAGCCCTCATTATCTCTCTCTCCTTGGCACTATTTGCATTGTCTCTTAATTGATCTCTCTGCTTTTTAGCTTTTCCTCTATACATCTATCACACTTAGACTTCCTGAAGCAAATGTCTGATCATGGTCATTCCTTATTCAAGAGACTTTTATGTGCCTTTATGTTCTCCAAAATACATAATCTTCTTTACCTCTGCCATCCTGTCTCTACAGTTCCTCTTTCACATCTGTTTGCTTGTAATTGCTTCCTCTTTTGCTTCCCACAAGCTCCTTTCATGCCCAAGGTCAGAGGCAGCATGCCAGACACTTGAAGAATCTTGGGTAGGATCCCACATTGGCCTTCAGATCACATACCATGGTCCCCAGTCCCTTGAGTAATTTCTCCTCTGAGTAGAGCCAAGGATAGGCTACACAACTACAATACATTCTATCTTCCATTGTTTTTCTACTTGCCCATATCTCTTAGATATACCTTATCCATATCTCTTAGAACCCCTAGCTCCCTTCAAGACCAGATGCAGAGATGTTTCTTATTTTCCTCCAGATGTTGTTCTTCTGTACCTGAAACAACTTTATATTTATTTTGAATGTATTTTCTATTAATTGTGCACATGTTGTTTATTTTTCAATATAAAGTAAGCTTCTCAAGGGCATGAATTGTTTCCTTTTCATCATTTGGTGGCACCTTTCTTACCTTAGGTGCTTAATCTTAGGGCCTATTGAATTTGATTGGTGATCCAATGGCTAGAAGTTGCAGAATAAGAAGAATTGATTGTCTCAAACACTCTGGTGGCCTCCTAAAAATGCAGCTGCTGTGTTCTCAGGAGGAGATCAAAGGATTGAGGAGGGGGAGGTCAAGGTTGTGGTTATGCTCTCTTGCAGGTGGGGAGGGAGGCAAAGTCACTGAATCTGCTGACTGAAGTCATTCCAAGCCCTGGGAACATCTGGTAAGTGTTTTGGTTGGGATGAGTTGAAAGACTGGATATAATGTGGTGGGTCCTCTCAGATCTGCCATGTTCACTGATGCCCTCCTACCACCATGCTTGCGGGAATCACCTTCTTACTAAGCTAGACCCCAGGATCACATGGCCATTGCACTATCACCTTGGTACATTTTGCATTCCTTGTGGAAAGACCATCCCTAAAATTCATTTGGAATTACCTAATAACCCAATGTAAAAGGAAATGGAACCTGAGCAAGAGAGTAACGGCTGACCCTGCATCTGACAATTCCTAAAATTCTATGGTCAGATGCCCTACTAAATTATATCTTATTGTACCACAGGGATCAGTCCCCTGACTCCAGACTATGACAACAATAATCAGAACTCTTTCATAGTGAAGCAGATCTAGGATAGCTGCCTTTCCTTTATATATATATATGTGTGTTTTTTTTCTTTCTGGGTTCTAGCTCTGACACATCTGCTTCTATGAAGTTCAGAAGAGAGAGTGGTTTGTATCTACTGGCAAGTTGTTAAAAAGATGTCATATGCTAAGTGCTCTCTCTAACAGCCTCAGCCTTCTTACTCCAATAAACTATTTTTTCTGACATCTCTGATCCTACCTTACCTTTGATTTTCTGTATTTTCTAAGTCCTATTTCTATGTAATCCAGCTTCTGGCTCAACTTTAGACATTAAGACTGACTTTATCTCACCCTCTGATTTTTAGCATTACTGGTTTTGATCCTTGCCTAGTGATCTACAACTTCCCTTTTTCTCTACCAAGAATTCTAGTGCCTTGGTTAAAAAAAAATCTACAGGAAGAACAGTAGCTCCTATCAATCAAGAGTTCCCATAGCAAGGGACCCACAAAGGTAAAAGTGTTTGTGGGAGCCCTTTTTGTAGTGACAAAGAACTGGAAATTGAGTTGGAGAATAGCTGAATAAGTTATGGTATATGCATGTTATGGAATATTATTGTTCTATAAGAAACGATCAGCAGGATGATTTTAGAGAGTCCTGGAGAGACTTATGTGAACTGATGCTAAATGAAATGAACAGAACCAGGAGATCATTGTACAGGGCAATAAAAAGATTATAATGATAAATTCTGATGGACGTGACTCTTTCCAACAATGAGATGATTGAGACCAGTTCCAATGATCTTGTGATGAAGAGAGCCCTCTACACCCAGAGAAAGGACTATGGGAACTGAGTGTGGTTCACAACATAGAATTTTCTCTCTTTTTGTTGTTGTTTGCTTCCAGTTTGTTTTCTTACTCATTTTTTTCCCTTTTTGATCTGATTTTTCTTGTGCATCAAGATAATTGTATAAATATGTTTATATATATATATATTGGATTTAATATATTTTAACATATATAATATGTATTGGATTACTTGCCATCTAGGGGAGGGAGTGGAGGGAAGGAGAGAAAAATTTGTAACATAAGGTTTTGCAAGAGTCAATGTTGAAAAATTATCCATGCGTATATTTTGAAAATAATAAAGCTTCAATAAAAAAGGATAAATTAAAAACAAAACAAAACAAAAGAACTCCCATAGTAGATCATCTCAAAACTTTTTCTTCATGCTAAGGGTGAGGACCCATTTAGGAAAGAGCCCAGAATTTCAGCTATTTCCTTGAGAGCAAGGACTGTTACACTTTGTTTTTATTTTATATTCCAAGTACTTAGCACAATGCTTTTCATATAAAGGTGTTGAACAACTACTTGTTGAACTGAATTGAACTGAGACTTGAGTCAGGAGACATTTTCAGAAAGAAGATGATAGGGAATCACACACACACACACATACACACACATATTACATCAGGAAAAAGGGGGGGAGGATTTTCTAGAGAGACCATGATGGATGCATAGGGAATTCACTGGCCAACCTAGATTTCAAACACATAAAAGATAGAAGAGGGACGATTAAACCAAAGAGTGGGATAGTATTCTAAGAACACTGTCAAAATCCCTGAAGCTCTTAATGGACTGAAGCTTACAATGGATGCTAAGGACATTAAAAAGAGTTTTAAAATATATATGAGGAAGAGGTGAACAGGTAAGGGAGAAGAGTGCTAAGTGGATGAGAAAATAACAATGGAGAATGGAGGGAAGAATTTTTATTTGGATCCTGCTAAAAAGGATGATTTGGGGGCTAAAAAAAGATAGATACAATGAAAAACATAAAACTGAAATCCAAAATAAATGAAGAAATGGTAAGAAAGCTTCTAGTTGCCCTTAATGAGATTGTTATAGGACTCAGATGAGCTACATCTATTAGAGCCCAATGAATTTGTTGATTCTTGAAAAAAAAACCACCACATATTATGGGCCTTGGTGACCAGTAAAAGCCATAGTTTTATTAAAAACATATTATTCCCAAGACTGGCCATGGAGAAGAGACAAGAAGGTGAGCCTCTATTTTTTTTTCTTTTCAGAGATAGGAGAATAGGGATTTGGAATACTGTATATACTATCAGATTCAGTTAATGTGTTGGTTAGTCTTACTAAACTAGTTTTTTTCTTTCTTTTTTATTCTTTGACAAAGGGAAATCTGGTTGTGGCCAAATGATTTTACAATTAAGGAGACTCAGATCTGATCCAAATGACAAAGTCCAAAGATTAGTAATTTATTACTTGATATCACCCTGGAGGAGAGCCCCAAGCATCTGTCCTTAGCTATATGTTCATCATATGTCATCAAAGATATGGATGAAGGTACAGGTAGAATATTTATTAAATTTTCAGATGAAATAAAGATGAGATGAATAGCTAACACAGTGGATGAAAGTTTCAGGATACAGGAGACCTTGAGAAGCCCTAATAATGGGACAAATCTATAAATAAAATTTAATAGGGATAAATTTCAATTCCCACATTTAAGTTCAAAGAATCAATTGCTCAAGTATAAGATGCAAAAAAATTGCTAAAAAAAATAATTCATGTGACAAAGAACTGGAGAGGTGTCAAGATTTATTGGATGCAAGTTTAATGTGACTCAACATGATGACATGGTAGCTAAAAAAGTTCATTATATCTTAGACTGCATTGAGTAATATAATGTCCAGAAGGAGGGAGGTGATGGTTCCTATGGACTTTGCCCAGCTCAGACTGAATTCAAGTTACTGCATTCAATTTTGGGTTCCACACTTTAGAAAGGACAGTGACAAACTCAAACATGCTCAGAGGAGAATAACAAGGGTGGTAAGAAAAGCAAAGGTTGATTTAAGACTTCGGAAACATTTTGAGTGGAAAAAAGTTACGGAAGATATACTTACTTGTCTTTAATGTAAAAGATAAAATATGACAGGGGATTATGTCAGAGTTACGTGCAATGAGTAGAGGTAACAGACAGGCAGATTTAGACTTTATATATAAAGTTTGTTTACGTATATTTTTTAATATAAAGAAAAACAAACAATGAGGGGTAACTCAAAGTGCTATCTCAGGAGGTGATTGGTTCTCTTTCCTGATGATTGTAAACCAAGGATTTGATGGTCACTTGTTGAAGATATTTTAGAGGGAATTATTGCTCAGGTATGATTTGAACTCAGATCTCTGAAATCCCTGACAATTTTGAGTTTCTATAATATTGTTATGTAGTGATAATACAGTATTGTATTCCCATCAACTGTATGGATGTAAGTATGGATATATATATATATATATATGTGTGTGTGTGTGTGTGTGTGTGTGTGTGTGTACGTGGTGTATCTGTAAAGTAATATAACTGATATTTTAACAAACAGAATAGAAATTAGTCAAATGGATTTTTTCAAAGCTATGTACATATTTCAATGAGAATGTCATTGCTCAAAACATTATTAGAAATCCTCTTTTGAAACTGACTCAAGAGCTTGCAACAGAATCTGCTAAATATCCTCCTTGTTGGCTAGTCCAATAATAAAGAAAGGGATAGAGAGAGGGAGAAAGAAAGAAGGAGGAAGGAACAAAACAAATAGAAACAAATCCCTTCAAATTAACATTATGTGGCATTGCATTTTTTAAAATTTTGTTAAATATTTCCTAATTATATTTTATTCTGATTTAATCACACCTCAGTTATGGAGTTTGTCAACTCCGTAATATCTTTTGAAAGGCAATTTAAATTTTAGTAGAGAATGGCTTAAATTCTAGGAGACATTGCTGATCACAGATACATAAGATAGGTAGTAAGTGGGAATGAAGGATTAATGTTGAAGGCCATCTCATACATCATATCCATCTGGAATTTTTTTTTTGGAATTTTTTTGAGAGAAGTATATTACTTAAGACATTAAAAAAATAAAACCTGTGCCTTTAAGCATTAAAAAACAGTTTCTGTGAGATTTCCACATATTTTAGAGTACAGAATCTTTTTGATTAAGCATTACTTTCAAGAAATTTTTTATTTATTTATTTTGCTGAGGCAATTGGAGTTAAATGGCTTGCCCAGTCACATAGCCAGGAAGTGTTAAGTGTCTGAGGCCAAATTTGAATTCAGGTCTTCCTAACTTGAGGGCTAGTGCTCTATTCTCTATACCAACTAGCTGCCCCCATTACAAGGAATTATAATCCAAAATCAGAAAGTTGTGAGAGATAAAACTAGAGTTCAGCCTCAAACAATAGCAACAAAAAAATAAAAGACAAATTAAATGTCTGTGGACTATAGTTTGAATCCCAGAGGTGAACACTTTTCTTCTATAGAGAAAAGCCATTCAGAGGTGACTCCCAAAATAGATTTTTTTTTTAATGAAGAAAAGATAGCTGATAGTTTCTCCCTACTCCAATACTAGTCTGATGCCTCGAGTATGAATTTTCTGCACTCCAAGCTAAAAAAAGAGATGGTCACATATATTCTTTTTTAGTTTGTCCATTCTTCCAGCCTACTTCTTGACTCTATGCACTTTTAGCAAAAATGTTTAGATGAGCTCATCTCCTCTTGCATTTTGTTGCTGCTTTCTTAGAAAACTGAGGGTTGTGTTTGTTATTCAGGGAGAGTTCATGCTGAAGACTTGCAAGCTTGTGGGATTCCCAAAGTGATCTAATATAAGGTAAGGACTGAATTCTGTGGACTTTGTCTGAACTATGCAATACCCTGTCCTGGATTTGGATTTGAGCACAGCACATTTCGGGGCTTGCCTCTAGTTGGAGTTATAGTTGACTACTTCTGAACTCAGCCACATCAACCAGTTAGAAAGCTCTGCAGGTCAGAGTAACAGAACTGCAGATTACCTTTTCATCTGGGATTCCTGCCCTCATCATTCCTCTGCAGGCTCCAAATCGGGGTGGAGGCTGGAACTGTGATCCTACTCTACTCCTGGGATCAGAGCCATACAGCCATTGCTTGTTTCTGAACTTACTCCTTTCTCAGTATATAGTCTTGGAATAAAAATAACTCTTCACAATGCACTTCCACCTCTTCAGATTGCTTGGATCTGCAACCTGGATTTCAGTAGTATGCAACATAGCTATCAATTAGTATCTTTACAAAGTCAGACTTTTCTGGGTGGATCTGGAAATTCCTCTTGCCCTGATGTAGCATGTTAGTTCCTTCAATGAATGTTTAGCATTGTGCACTCCTGGCTACGATACCATACTCAGTGTCCATAGTCTTTATCCTATTATGGGAACCTGGATTGAAAAAATAATTCACAGTAAAATTTTCTTAGTTTGTTGATTAGCACATGGCTTAATATATTTTCTAGTTTTTTGTAGAGGAATTATTAAAGAGAAGTTGGTAGAATTTCCTACTATTCTACCATCTTGGTTCACAAATATGTTCTTTATGTGGACATCTTTCTATATATTTGCCCTGCCCACATTTGTTTGATATTTGTATGCTGTTTCTATTCCCATTTAAGGTATGTGTATTTGTGAGGGAGAGAGTCTGTGAGGTTTACTTTTCTTACTTATTCTAGTACACTGATAATAATCAGATTTGGGTTTCCTGAAATATGTATCTTAAGTAGATATTGACTCAAAGAATACCTTGAATTTGAAGCAATTTATTTTGGGGGGAAGGGAAATCTCAAATATGAGAGTGGTCCAGATACTATACTAGAAGGAAAATTCAGAGCTAAGACTGATGGATCGGCTTATAGTTAAAAAAGAAATTGTACATGTAGCCAGGCAGAGCTAGCACAAGGTTAATGAGCTTTGCCCCAAAAAGCCAACATTGTCTCTGGGTAAGCAGCCTGTCTCCACATCTTAACTACTGGTTTCCAAGGATTTACAATTGCCTCATGCTATCCTCTATCTCTCAGCCTTCCAGAATCCTGTCACTATGGCATTCTCTTCTATAACTCAGTTTACATCCCTCATCAACTGAATTTGCCCCAGGCACAGTGAGTTATAGTTTTAAAGTGAGATGACCTGAATCTCAAATCTTGCTCCAACACCCATTAGATTTTTGCCCTTGGACAAAGCATGCCTCCTGTGAAGAACACTTTCCCTTTATCTAAAAAGTAGGGATAATACTTATACCATCTACCTCACAAGGTTATTGTTTTTCAAGGGCAAAGTGATCTAATTCTGACTGGGAGGCCTACCACATCAGGGCACATGACTTTAGGGGTTCAACTTGACAGACCCAGTGTTACTTTAAAAGACCATGGCCTACATGCTGGGGTTCTTTCTATGGAAACAGGAGAATTTTGAAAGGGTTTTAAACCCTGCAGAGCTGCAAGGAATTCTGAAGCTAATGCTGCCCCAGAGTCATCATGTATGCAGAGGTCAGTGTTTACTTAGATATTTGAGTTTCCAAAGAGCTGATGGTGTTTTTTCAAAGGCTGGCTGTGAAAACCAAACAGGGACCCTTGCCCCTTCATACGCCCTTTTTAATGCTAATTTGCTTCTTCTTGCTATTTAATAACAGACTCAAAGCAGAGAAAACCTAAGGCAAAACTGTGATGGATAATGAATTAGTTTCTGAGGGGCACAACTTGTCATTTCTGTGCCCTTTCCCCTCTGAAGTTCTTAGACTCTCATGATCTGCATCCCTTCTTTCAATTAAAACCTGCTTATAGGAGAGGACTTGATCCAGCAACTCTGGACTCAGATTTCTTAGACTCAAATCATAAGAGACAGAATCAAATAGAAATATTGTATTTAGAATTAGGAAGACTAATATTCAAATCTTGACACAGATACTTATTAACTAAGTACCTATTTGTATTCACTTAAATTCCTTCGCCCTCAGTTCCTTATCTGTAAAATGGGAAGATTGGACTAGATGGTTTCAGAGGTCCCCGTTTATCAGCTGTTTTTCAATCTTGTCTGACTTTTTGTGACCCCACTGGGTTTTTGGTTTTTTGGTTTTTTTTTTTTTTTTGGCAGAGATACTAGTTTGCCATTCCCTTCTCCAGCTCATTTTACTGTAATGCTGGAGAAACTGAGCAAGATAGAGGTTAGAGAGTATTTAATAATTTATTAAATGAAGAGATTTACTGGGATCAAATGGATCCATGTTTAGTCCCAGGGCTGAATGAGACTATTGTCTCCAAGAATCCAGCAAACAATGTGAGTTCTCAAAGGCATATATTCACGTGGCTCAGATGCAAGAGGTAGACTGAGTCGGGGGTGGAGTCAGGGGGCTGAGAGCTTGGAACTGGACTCTGACAGGGTAGGGGAAGGCACGGAGATGAGATGACATAATCCGGGGGGGAGGCACCCTAGACATGGGGAGAGGCATCTTGATAAGACAGTATCTGACATTCCAAAAGCTTGGGGTGGGGAGAGGCATTCTGATGTTCTAAAACATAAACCGAGGCAGGACTGAGTCAGGATAATTAGGGAAACTGAGTCAGGACAATAAAAGAGAATTGTGGCATAACATTACAGATGAGGAAACTGAGGCAAACAGGGTTAAGTGACTTGCTCAGAGTCACACTAGTAAATATCTAAGATCAGATTTGAACTCAGGAAGAAGAATCTTCCCAGCTCCAGGTTCAGTGGTCTGTGTACTATGACACCACCTAGCTATCCTTTGGGACCCAATAAACTCATTTACACTGAAGTGGGAGAAGGGGCACAGGAAGAAAGAGCCAGGACCTCTGAAAATGCACAGAATAATAGAACTTCAGAATAGGAAAGGATCCCAGCCATCATCTGAAATCCATCATGAATCTGGGTTCTACTGGGATGGGGAACAGAGTCTGAATCCCTCATGGGTTTGAATGCTGCCTCAAATACTTTTAAGCTATATGATTATTTAATGTCTCAGATTTGTACTTTTGTAATATAATATTTATATGTCAAATAACACCTATATTTCTTAATTCACAAGATGATTGTGAGGAAAACATTTTGTAAGATAAAGTACTATATAAATGTGCCTCACTGTCTATTCCAGTCCTTACCTGAATGGTCATTTCCTCCATAATATCCCCAGCATTCACTGGAAGACTTCCAATGAAAGGAAATTGATTAACTATTCAGGCAATCCATTCTCTTTTGGAAAGCTCTAATTAGTTGGAAGTTTTTCCTTATATCAAGCCTAAATCTGCCTTTCACTTTGCCTATTGCTCTATGGAATGAAACAAAATCCTCTCATACAAGATAGCCCTTTAAATATCCCCCAAAAGCCATGATGTCCTATTAAGCGATTCTCAGCTCCTAAAATCTGTCTTTACATGACATAGTTTTCGTGGAACAATGGATAGAGCACTGAGTTTCGAATCATGAAGACTCCTCGTGAGTTCAAATCCATTTACAGGCTATGTGATTTTAGGCAAATCACTTAACTCTATTTACTTCAATTTCTCATCTATAAAATGAATTGGAGAAGAAAATGGCAATCCATTCTTGTATCTTTGCCAAGAAAACCTCAAAATGGGGTTATGAAGAGTCATGAGTGAAAAGATTCAACAACAACCAATTTCATCATCATTCTGAGCACTCTGTTCTAAGCATGCTCTAATCTGTCAGTCTCCTTCTTAAAATGTGATACCTAAACACAACTCCAGATCTGGTCTGTATGTGTTTTCTCTCTCATCAAATAGATAATTTCTCTAAATCTTCTTTGCTCTCAATATATGGATTCTTGTATTATCTTTATCTGTGTCTCTTTCACCAACCTTCTTGTTCAATCATTTCTATCATAATCCATCTTCATGACCCTATTTAGGATTTCCTTAGCAAAGACACTGTAGTGATTTGCCATTTCCTTCTCCAGTTCACTTTACAGATGAGAAAAGTTAGGCAAACAAGTTTAAGTGACTTGCCCAGGTGCACACAGCTAGTCAATGTTTGAGGCTGGGTTTGAACTTAAGTCTAGTACTCTATCTACTGAACCATCAGCTACTTCCTACCCCTAAAAGAAAAATGTTATGTCCTTGAGGGTAAGTTTTCTGCCATGTCACACTGTTAATGTGTTCAGCAAAGTGTCTAGTCACGCCTTCCTCATTTTATATTTGTACAGTTACTTTTTGAACCATAGAGTAAAATTAACATTTGTTCCATTAAATCTCATTTTATTAGGTTGACCCACTTTTTTTTTTCAATGTGTTGAGATCTTTTGGGATTTTGACTCAATTTTCCAATATGTAATCTCAATTTTAGTGTTATATTATCAGAAATTTAACTATATCATCTATTTCTTCATCCAAATAAGCCTAAATTTAAATTTTATCATTTCATCTCCTTGGGTATCCTGGTATCCTGTCATAGCAATGTCGTTCACGCTTCAGACAAGGATTGTTTCCAAAGCAGCTTGAGAATTAACATGGGGGGGGGGAGGGATCTTGTCCCCCTAGAACTGACAATGTTTTTCTCAAAGTTATCTACACGGTTTCCTAATTTTCCCCACTTCTTTCAAAGAGATCAAGGAGGCCGTGAGCCCAGGTTTCTCAGGTATATGGAACAGTCAGTCCTGGTTATTGAAAATGGCCTGCCCATTTAGAATCAGTAGTATTCAGAGAAATCTCGTTAACAGTAAGTGGCTGTAGGGAGTGATATAAGCCAGGCAGCTGGGTCCCTGGCCTGCCAAGTATGGTAGATTGTGGACATATTCATATTTCTCCCTAAGTACCTCAGATTGATTACTCTCTTCCTTTTAGAACCTAACAAATTGTAATTTCAGGCTCAGGGAAGCAGAGCTGAATAGGAAGCTTCCAAGTTAAACAAGAGGGAGAAAAAAGCACCTTCCCTTCTGCTGTTGCTGTTCTTGGTAATCTTGACCTCTCTTGAGTATATTGTGGCCCAGGCATAGCTGTCAATGACATAACACAGATGTGGGGCCCCGAGTCAAAGGCAGCCAGGGAAGTGATCATGCAGTTATGCTGCTTTTGAAATAAAACCAACATGGAAATATATATAGATGTTTTCTTTTCCTACGGAAATGTCAATTAGCAAGAAAATTTTAAGTGACCATAATCCCCCAGCAAACAGCTCGTCTGCCTCCTGTAACTGGCCTTTCAAGTGAATCAGCTACCATCATCAATGTGGTTCCTATTAACCAGAATGGTTCCTATTGTCACTGACAGATTGTAGTAAGAAATAAGCAGCTTCCATCTTCCCTCAGAAAAAGGATATATGATATTGTCTTGCTGAGATAGTGGGAACCAAGATCATTTCCATCACTAAAGGGATATACAACATTACCAACAGGTGGTATCACCAGCCACTAACCTGATCCTACTGACTAAAAAAGCATCATAACCTGGGAAGTTTCACAATTACCCTGGCAGTTAAGTAATTTATCTTCTTAAGGGGGCATTCTGAGGAAATGCAAAACCTAGAGAATGGGTGGCCTTCTATTTCCTGGCTCTTCCCCTCTCTGAGATTCCATGCTCAATTCAATCTCAAGGGTGTGATTTGTATGAATTTGCCAAATCAGAATAGCTCTGAGTTTCCATCTATTGAAAAACCCCAACTCTTCCTTGACTTTTTGTATTTCACAGACTTTGTCATGTGACTTTGGCATAATGAAAGCATCCCCTATTTAGAAGGATGTTTGTATATTGCTTGTTTTTTTTTTTTTTCCGGAGAATTGATGAAAATAATAAACACAAAAGAATGTCTTTTGAATGGCAATGTGTCCATCCACTTTCTGTCTCAACCAGCTTATTGGTATAAATTAAGGAATCTTAAGAAAGATGGAATTCAGTTATCTTAGTCATACTATGGCTGCTTCTCCTGTGCGAAGGCAAAAGGAATGTGAGAAACACAACTTAGTTCCCAAATATTTTCTTCATTTCCCACCAGGTTGCTCTCTTTTAGACTTCTGACATGCTTCTAGCTTTCTGGTTCCTTAATATCTCAGAGGCATACTTTTGTCAATTGTCAAATAATTCTATTTTCTAATCTATAGGATGGTTGTGAGGAAAGAGTTTTATACAATAAAGCACCATATAAATGTGCATTATTATCTAGTCCAATCCTACCTGAATAGTACTTAGAACAATTCTTGGTATATAGTAGCCATTTAATACATGCATACTAACTAAATGACTAAAAGATTGCTTAATTCCTGTGGTGGTGATGGTGGTGATGGTAGTGGGGAACAAAATTAATGTCTAGATCAGAAGAATAAGGAAGTCTGGGAGGCAGAGTCAATTTTCAATGCTGTCACTGTCTGGGAACTCCAGTATTATACCTTTCTACTTTCTATCTTGATGTTCATTGGCTAACAACTCCAGTGGTTTTTCCTGGCTAGCTCATTGCTAGCAGAGCAGCAATGTATAAGAAAGGATTTGCCAGTTGAAGATTTTCCCTTTTTGGCCACTGTCTTACCTTGTCTATTCCCACAATGCACTTAAACTTCCTTGCCTCTCCTTCTGGCTAGCCAAGAAATATACCACTTCCTTCAGGCTATCTTCTCATCGGCAACTCTCCCAAAAGGATGAGAGGGCAGAGAGCAAAACAACTGATATAAAGCTAACAGAACTGAGCTCCTATACTCAAGTAGTCCAGAAAGATTCCATTTCTCCATGAATGTGAAAGATTCTATATGAGAGATTCAGGCAGTAATAACCATTTTAGCAACGGGGTTTTGTTTTGTAAAGTTTTAGTAAACTTTGAGTAACCCTATATATATATCTTTCCCATTTTCTATTATGGTATTCAGTAGACTGATAGAGTCATACCTGGCAGTGAGAAGGACAATGAACCAGGAATTAGTTTTGA
Source organism: Sarcophilus harrisii (assembly GCF_902635505.1). Taxonomy (NCBI): domain Eukaryota; kingdom Metazoa; phylum Chordata; class Mammalia; order Dasyuromorphia; family Dasyuridae; genus Sarcophilus; species Sarcophilus harrisii. The sequence continues at coordinate 579,465,391 of NC_045426.1, read as the reverse complement.
TTTTGCTACTGATTGTGATTTTGTTTTGTTTTGTTTTAATTTAATAGCCTTTTATTTACAGGATATATGCATGGGTAACTTTACAGCATTAACAATTGCCAAACCTCTTGTTCCAATTTTTCACCTCTTACCCCCCCATCCTCTCCCCTAGATGGCAGGATGACCAGTAGATGTTAAATATATTAAAATATAAATTAGATACACAATAAGTATACATGACCAAAACGTTATTTTGCTGTACAAAAAGAATCAGACTCTGAAATATTGTACAATTAGCTTGTGAAGGAAATCAAAAATGCAGGTGTGCATAAATATAGGGATTGGGAATTCAATGTAATGGTTTTTAGTCATCTCCCAGAGTTCTTTCTCTGGGCGTAGCTGGTTCAGTTCATTACTGCTCCATTGGAAATGATTTGGTTGATCTCGTTGCTGAGGATGGCCAGGTCCATCAGAACTGGTCATCATATAGTATTGTTGTTGAAGTATATAATGATCTCCTGGTCCTGCTCATTTCACTCAGCATCAGTTCGTGTAAGTCTCTCCAGGCCTTTCTGAAATCACCCTGTTGGTCATTTCTTACAGAACAGTAATATTCCATAATATTCATATACCACAATTTATTCAGCCATTCTCCAACTGATGGACATCCATTCAGTTTCCAGTCTAGCCACTACAAAAAGGGCTGCCACAAACATTCGTGCACATACAGGTCCCTTTCCCTTCTTTAATCTCTTTGGGATATAATCCCAGTAGTAACACTGCTGGATCAAAGGGTATGCACAGTTTGATAACTTTTTGAGCATAGTTCCAAACTACTCTCCAAAATGATTGGATTCGTTCACAACTCCAACAATGCATCAATGTCCCAGTTTTCCCGCATCCCCTCCAACAATCATCATTATTTTTTCCTGTCATTTTAGCCAATCTGACAGGTGTGTAATGGTATCTTAGAGTTGTCTTAATTTGCATTTCTCTGATTAATAATGACTTAGAGCATCTTTTCATATGGCTAGAAATAGTTTCAATTTCTTCATCTGAGAATTGTCTGTTCATATCCTTTGATACTGATTGTGATTTTGGATAAACTCCTTCACCTTTTTGGGCCTCAGTGTCCTCATCTACAAAATAAGGAGCCTGAAATATGTGTTCACTAAGCTCCCTTCAAGCTCTAAATTTGTGAGGAAAGGGACTTTTTTGCCTGTTTTTTGTATTTCCAGTGCTTAGCACAGTGCTTGTCACATCATAGGTGCTTAATCAATGTTTAGTGATTGAGTAACTCCCTGAATAGGAATCAAGAGGACTATGTCTTAGGTACAAGGATATTCCTACTTCTGACAGCTATGTCCTTATGAAATAGTCACAATACCTTCTCTGAGATTCCATTTCCTCCTCTGTAAATGGAAGGTTGATCTTAAAGTCAAGCAAATGTGGGTTCAAATACCATCTCTGACATTTACTAGCCATATAACTGGGGAACATCACTTAAACTCATTGAGATGTAGTTTCTTCATCTTTAAAATGGAGTTAATATCCATAATTTAGGCAGGTGGCACAATGGATAGTGTGCCAGACCTAGAGTCAAGAGGAATCATCATCTTGACTTCAGATCTGGCCTCAGAAACTTACTAACTGTGTGACTCTAGGCAAATCACTTAATCCTGCATGTGACAAGTCACTCCAGTATCTCTGCCAGGAAAACCCCATATTTGATCATAAAGATTCAAATACAGCTGTAAACAACTGAATAGCAACAATATCCATATCTACTTCACTGAATATTTTTTGAGGATCAACTGAGATATTGTATCACTATGAGCATAACTAATTTTAGAGTATTATGTAAATGTTAAATATTGTTGCTGCTATTATAATTACTTTATGTTGAATACCATGGAGATGCTCCATCAATTTGTAAACTCCTTAAATATCCCTGTAGTTCTCACATAATGTGTTCTCAGAACCTGTATGGTTGGGTAGCTGTTTACCTGGTAAACTGAAGAGATCCTGATATTTCCATAAGAGTTATGATATAACCTACAAGATTTCTGTATCATTCTTTGAAAAAGAATTTGCTTTGGTTTGCCCAGGGCATAGTCACTATCTTCAATACGTGAGGAGTTGTGACCCAAGGTAGAGATTAGATTTCTAAGATGCCTCAGACTCCTTTATCCTACATGTAGTCACTTACCAAATCTCATTATTTCTTTCTCCACATATGTCACATATGCCCCTGTCTCTCCAGTGGTAAAGGTGCTTATTTTAGTTCAGATTGATATCATCTCTTGACTGGACTATTGCCATAACTTCCTAATTGGTATTCCTGGCTGAGGATTCTCTACTCCAATCTTCCCTCCACCTGGCTTCAAAATAATTGTTATTAAATGAATATTTGATTGTGTCACTTATCTTAACTCGGTAAATTCCAGTGGCTCCATAGTATCTCCGGGATCAAATGTAAAATCCTGTCTTTGTCCTTTAAAGCTCTTTTCAACTAAGGGAAAGAAGGGGGAATAAACCACCTATTGATTACCCATTATGAATCACACACATGCTGTGTTTTATAAATATTATCTTAAAACAATCCTGTGAGACAAATGATACTTTTATCCCTATTTAACAGTTGTGACTTGCTCAAGTTCTCAAGGCTAGTAAATGTGGGTGGTTAGTTTTGAACTCAGATCTTTTAGACTCCAGACCCAATATTCTACTCACTGCACCACAAAGGGATCTTGGAGTAGATGACACTTAATCTTGAACTTAAAAGATAAATCACAATTGGCTGGGTAAAGGAGAAAATAATTCTAGGCAGAAAGAACAGTGGAAAGCCAAAAGGGTAGGAATACAAACATCATTTTCAGAGGATAGGATCTAGATCAGCGAGATCAAAATGGTACAGTGTAATTGTAACAATGGAAATGAAAAAAACTCACACCAAAAATTTTTAAATATTACAAAAATCAAACAGACTTCAGAGGAGTAGATATGAGAAGACACCCCCCCCCCAATCCATGGAAGTGGGAAATCCACAAGTGCTACATGATATACATTTTTCGACTTTTTCAATGTATTAATGTACTACCTTTTTTCTTTCTAAAAATTACTATTTGTCAAATGGGATGACTCTAAGGGAAAAAGAGAAAGATACTTGGGATAACTATGATGATATAATAAACAGGTGTCAAAATCTTATTTTTAAAAAGGGCAGAGGATTGATAATGAAAGGAATAATTTACTAAGATTATTTTGACAATTAAGTTCCAGGTTGATTGGGAGTTGGGGAAGGTATGTTGATATCAAAAAAATCAGTGAAGAGATTGGGCCTAGTCTCTGTAGATCTCTAGGAATTATCTGCCACATTAAGAATGGAGTCCACCCTGTCTCCTATTTATGTAGCTAGAATATTAATTAAGTTGTTACTGTATGTCAAGAATTGTCTACAGGATACAAATACAGGACAAGTCCTGTCTTCAAGGAGTTTTAGATCCCATTAGGGATGACAATACAGCAAGAAAAACCGGAGACCAAATCAGAGACCTGGGGTAGGAAGGAATCTCAAAAGCCATATAGTCCAAAATTTTCATTTTACAAACAAAAGAAGTCAGGTCCAGGAAAGTTAAGTGGCTTGTTGAAGGTCACCCAGTGGTAACATTTGAATCGAGACCTTCTAACTCCATGTAGCAATGTTCTTTCCCCTTTATTACAGTCTCTCCCATCCTTTTCAGTAAGGAGTTAAAAGCTGAGTCTTGGTCTTAAATCACAGTAACACTTTTATAGCCATTCATGAATTCTACCCACTGGAAGTCCTAGAGAAATGTCATGTCTTTCTGACTTCACTAGGGTCTTTCCCACTCTTAGCAGACTTATGAAGAAAAATCACCTCCCAGAGGTTTTCTAGGTACCATGACATTGAAAAGCAAGCAGCCCAGCTGGTTACTGGTAAGAACCTCATGGAAATGTATCTTTTTTTAAAAATCCAAATCCACAGCTAGAGAAATAATGAAATTAAAACTAGAGGGAGGCAGTTATAAAATGCATAAGCAATTGCTACACAGCTGGTTTGGGAAGATAAAAGGAGAGCCCATCAATCTAGTCTATGACACTCAAGGGATCCCTGAAGGATGGTTATGAATAGAGCAGGGAAAGGACAAGGAAACTAAGAGCTCTGAAAAGTAGGCTACTGCAGAAGCCCCTGGGGAGAGGCAGCTTTCTGGGACTATTTCCTAGCTTGGGCAGCCATGTGAAAGGCATGAAAGGTGAGGCTGACTCCTGAGAGGAATTCAGCATGGTACCAGATTGAACCTGGTATAACCAGAGACAGCAAAGTGCTTCTGTTCCTTCAAGTTTCTAAATAGGAACTTTGTAGAGAGCAATGGGAGCTGATCCCACAGATGCCTGAATGAACAAGTTGATGATAGAAAACAGGTGAAAGAGAGTGGGGGACTGGGTGGGAAGAGAAAGAGAAAAAGAGACAAAGAAATGGAAAGACAGAGTCAGAAGCAGGAAGAGATGTTGAAAAACAGAAAGAATTAAAAAGAGGAGAGAACAAGAGATGGGAAAAAGGAGGGAGGGAGCAAGAGAGAGGAGGGAGAAATGGAAAGAGAGAGAGAGAGGAGGGAAGAGAGAGAAAGAAAGACAGAAACTTGCCTGTCCCACTCCCTCTTCCTCCTGATATGGTATAGCTTCTAGGGAAATACAGTGATGGTTTGGGGGTCCTCTGACCTTGGGGGGCTTCTGTTCTAACAATAAATGAGTCATCCTAAATGTTCTGGCCTCAGGAAACTTCCACATCCAATCTAGCTGATTCTGGAGACCACTCTTCAATTCATTGCTGACTGGTAAACTTGTCAGTAATAATCTGGTCAACCAAAAACCACTCCTTCCTACCTATGAGCCATAGAATTAGCATATCTATGATTGAAAGCTGGATAAATGTGTCTCCTTGCTTCTGTTTCTCTGCTCTTCTCAGTTGGCTTTGTAATGACATTACCATTACTATCAATAAGGAGATGGATTCAAGCCTGCAAATTCTTTTGTAACAGCTCCCGACACTGGTCTGGGAAACTTTTGGGGTATCCCCCTTTCCCAACCTCAACATTCCTAATCCCAGGTTTATTCACAAAGCAGTTGCCCTGGCCTTCAGTTGCTTGCTAACCTAAAGCTATAAAAAGGTAAATTGATGCATGATGATGTTCAGTGCAATGCTAAGATCAATTGCTATTGGACCCTAATATTTGCAGTGGGCAGATGCTGAATGAAACAGGAGTCAAAGTGGACCTCTAGAGCCCGAGGTCTTCCAGGGACCACCTTTCCTGGGTATGGTTGAAAGGAGCATTGGACTCATTTGCTCCCAGGATTATCTTTCTTGAGGTGGGAATCTTCCCACTTGACCTAAATGAATCAGAGGGAATAGTCTCAATCCATATCTGACCAGGTCCAAACTTTAGCCTATCTATTTATTCATTCATTCATTCATTTATATATTTATTTTGCTGAGGCAATTGGGGCTAAGTGATTTGCCCAGCGTCATACAGCTAGAAAGTGTTAAGTGTCTAAGACCAGATTTGAACTCCGGGCCTCCTGACTTCAGAACTAGTGCTCAATCCACTGTGCCACTTAGTTGTACCAGTACTTCTTCTTTCCTTCTGAGTCCATATTTCTGAATTTTGAGAGATATAATTATTTTTCAAATAAGGGTAGTAGAAGAGGAAGAAAGGAAGTGATGGGCTCCCCAGGGAACTCCCTTATTTTTCTGGCACTGACAGTCCTTTCTGATCTTCTCTCACCCCATCTTCTTGGGGGACCTGAGTCAGAGTACCCAGGATCTCAAATGTTCCTTTCTCACTCTTGGATGCAGTCTACAATTAAAGAACTTTCTCTTGGAAAGTGACCTCAGATGGGTCCCCTTATTTTATATGTTAACATATCTGGACCAAGGAGCTTTCTGTGTTACCCAGAAAACTGAACCCCAAAGCAGCTAGACATGTCCAAGGTCATACAGCCTGGGCCTCATGGTTGAGGGAAAAGCTCCCTGACCAGAATCAGAAGTCTTGGCTTCAAATTCTGCCTCTGATGCATTCTATCTCTGTGACCTTAATTTCCCTAGGCCTCAGTTTCTTTATTTGTAAAATGAAGGAGTTGATCTGTGAAGTCCTTCTGGTTCTACAGCTGTGACTCAATCAGTCTAGGACCCAGGTTTTTAGGACTCATTTTACAATGTCTGGTTGTTTTCCTATTTCTTAATTGACATGATTGAGCAAATATTTCCAGGATGTACTCGACCCTACAAAATCTCCCATCACCTCATCCCTGAAGTGTACAGACGGATTCTTCCCAGCACTGGGTGCCATAGGGAACTCTGAACCCAGTACTTTTTAGAAAAAAACAAAAATGTGTTCTGCAGAGAAAGGCTTCCCAGGGGACATTTTAGCTGCATGACTCACTGGGGCTGCACAGACCCTGCACCACTTAAGGGTGATCTATTTACAAGCCTGGGTAGGTTTTTAGGATTTTACAATGGTTTGTGAGAAGGGAGGGAAATTAATACAGAAGATGAGAGCCTTTTCCTGGAATGTGCACAAGGGAAGTGTGCGTGAGTGTGTTTGTAAATGGCTCGAGGTGCTGTTTTAGAAATGGGGTTTGTCAAAGCTGAACTGCACTCCCCTCCTGGAGTTATTCCTGGACCCTAAGCGTGCCTGCCTTGCCTGCCCCCCTTCACAGGACTCCATTCTGGATTTCTGGCACTTGTGGTCCAAGAAGGGGAGCAGCCACCTAGGGAGCTGTCCATTTCCTTGCCCCTGTGGCTAGTGGAAGGGATCTAGAAAGCATGCCCTGATGCTAACTCAGGCCAGGGGGCCAAGGTTACTCCCTTCCACCCCCCACTTCTCATACTCATTGCCAACAAACTCTCCAGGGGCAGGAAGGGTTGACACTCACCCTCCTGTAGGCAGCCTTCACTCTGGGCCTGTGAAATCTGACCAGCTCCATGGGGCTGGGCTCTAAGCCCAGGGCCTTTATTTTAAACTGTTTTATCCAAATCCAGGTTTAGATGGATGCAGATTTGCCCCCAGGGAGAAATGCAACAAACCCCTCCCTCCAAACCTTCCCTTATTATTTTGGTCCCTCCAAAGCCTGTCAAAAACCTCTGAAGGAACAGAGGCATAAGAACAGGGAGAGGGTGAGAGGGGGGTGGGAAAAGGGAGTTGGTTTGCAATCCATCATCTTGGCAATAGCCTGGGATCAGGCACAAAGTTTATTTCCCGACTTAGTCCTAGTACCCAACCTTGAAAGAAGCAGCCTGACTGGGGAAGGAAGCAAGAGACAGTAGAAAGGCCCATTAAGCAACAAATAGGGTGGTTGGGGGGGGGGGGTGATAAGGAGGAGGTAAGACATAGGAGAATCATTGGGGGAAGGGGGAGAGGAAAAGAAGTAGCATTACTTATCCATGAGAAAAAAAAATAGCTAGTTATACAGTTGAATTGACATTTCCATTGTTTTCAAAGTGACTTTGTGACAAGTTCTTATGTTCTCTTACTAAGTTGAAAACATGTGCTGGGGTCCATAGTAGGATCTTCCATTCTTTCCTGTCCCAATCTCACCATGAAAATCTGGGTTGTCTAAAGACACTAGGGCAGAGAAGGCTGACTGGCTCCAAATTTCAGTCTTAGCAAATTAATGGCAGTTGACAATGACAATGATGTCAATGGCAATTCTTTATATCTGTAAGGGAGCAAATGTGATTTGGGACAGAGTCCTAGACCTGGCTTGCTGCTTAGCTTTGTAATCAAGAGAAAATCATTTCAACCTTCAGTGCCTCAGTTGCCTCATCTGTAAAATCTGGGAGTTGACTTAACTAAAATAGAAGGTCCCTTTTCAAAGCATTTTCACATGCGATTTCTTCAGGACTTTGTCTAGTGATAGATAAGGAAGACTGTAATCTGAAATATAGAATACTAAGGAATCAGGAATACTTTTTCATATCATTTCTTATGAATACACACATTTTAATGACTGAAAATTTCACTCTGATGCATTGGAATTGTCAGAAGCCTTGAGTTCAAATCTCACCTCTATTTATTCCTAAAACTAAGTGACTCTGGGCAGGTCACTTGGTCTCCTTACCAGTTAGATAACCCTGGAATGTTGGATTTATACTTAGAAAGATCTGTATTCAAAAACCACCTCAGACACTTAGTAGCTGTTAGACGCTGGGCAAATCATTTAACTCCTCTCTGCCTCAGTTTCCTTAAGTATAAAATGGAGCTAATGATAGCACCTAACTGTCAAGGTTGTTGTGAGAATCAATTAAGATGTCTGTAAAATGCTTAGCACATCTGACACATGAAGGCATTGAATAAATTCTAATTCTCTTCCCTTCCCAGACTTCAGTTTTCCCATATATAAAATGAGTGGGTTGGATTAGAAGTCTTCTAAGGTGCCTTCTAGCTCATCATCCAAGATCTTGTTATCCTTTGTAGCTATTTATTTTGTGCTGTCAAATTCTCTTGATTGAAGACCTGCTCTGATGCCAATTTGTGGTATGGATTTGACTCAGTTTTTTGTGGCTACACCAGCCAAGCACAAGCTCTGACAGCTGGTGAAGCTTTGAGGCTAATCTCAGTGATGGCTCACTGCTCAGGGACCACTCTAGCTAAGTTTGGAGAGTCATCACCAAGACAGCTGCATGGTGTGTGTGTGTGTGTGTGTGTGTGTGTGTGTGTGTGTGTGTGTATGTGTGTGTGTATGAATTGTTCCAGCACAGTGGCTCTCAGAGATCACCTGCTAGGGTAAATGATAGATAGATTATGACCTTGGTCAATGCAGGAATTGACTTCATAAAATTATTTAAATGAATGCTCTTAGAGGCAGAATAGTACAGTGGATAAAATGCTGGACTTGTCAAACCCCACCCTTAGAATTGACCTTGACCAAGGAACTTAACCTCAGTTTCCCCATCTATTAAAGGAGGAATATAGATTAAGTAACCTCTAAGGTTCCTTCTTGCTCTAAATCTATGAACCCCAGTCTTCCAAGCAGAGTATAATACACAAGAGGGCAAATTTTAAGATTGGTTTGGAATATAAAAATTCCTTATCCTGCTTCTGATTCTTTTAGTTGGGTCAATTTAGTTCCATAAGTAGGGGATACTAGAACTCACCCACAACAAAAAGATATCCCTTACCTGAGGATATTTTCATTGTTAGGTATGAGGAACTGATAAAAAAAATTAATCCTTGAGGCAGGGAGGGAGAAGGATCTGAGATAAATTTAGCTCCTGTTCCTACTCTCTAGGGAGGTCCTTCACTCTGAAGTCCAAGTTATATCAAACCTTGAGACCCACTCTCTGTAAGGGTCTAGAGCAGGGGTCCTCAAACTAAGGCCTGCAGGCCAGATGTGGCAGCTGAGGACGTTTATCCCCCTCACCCAGGGTATGAAGTTTCTTTATTTAAGGGCCCACAAAACAAAGTTTTTGTTTTTACTATAGTCCGGCCCAGCAACAGTCTGAGGGACAGTGAACTGGCCCCCTATTTAAAAAGTTTGAGGACCCCTGGTAGAACATCCTCACCTTGTCATGCCCTGTCAGAAATCCCAGGCATGTCCCTGAGATTAAATTTTCTCTGTAAAATCTACTCATGAGCCATCCCATGACTGCTGCCTTTCTTTGGCTCAGTCCACCATGACACTTTGCCACAGGTATCTCTCCTACTCTACAATGCTTCTCAACCCCACTTCTCCTCCTCACAGCTAATTAACTATTTTAGGGTATTAAGTTACTTTCAGGATTTAGCCTGCCAGTTAAGGGCATGTTCCAACCTCATGGAGTGCTCTTTTTCTACTAAGCAATTTTGAGTTTCACTGTATCCCTTGTATTTTTGTATCCTTCTTTGTATCTCCTTTGTATCCCTTCATTTTATTTCTAAATTTTTATTGGCTTAGAAAGAGAAAAGAGTAGATTGATCTGAACTTTTTCTGAGATTAGTATTTTCAAATAAATTTAGAGCTGGAAGAGGCTTTTGAAGTCTTCTAGACCATCTCTTTCATTTTACAGATGGGAAAACAGAGCCCTGCTTTCCAGTTTTTTGACAGGAGATTGAAAAGACATATATAGTGAGAAGGTGTTATACTCAAAAAATGGCCCCATGTCCTTTTCCCACATTTCTCTCCATTTGAATATAGGAAAGAGAAAGGCAGCTGAACATATAAAGTAGTCCTCGCTGAATGGAATGGAACTGATCAATTAGTTTATAGTCAAATAGGCTTCCTCCCTGACATGCACTGATTTTTGCCCATAAATACCCTGAAGAGTTATAAGGAGTCTCAAACATGTGAAGGTGTGAGGGCATACCAGTTCCTGACATTGAGTCAAAGGAACTGCCAAGATTCCTTTTCTCCATGGTCTTGCCTCTGGCTATTGACTCAGAAATGAGCCAAACAAGGCTTGCTCAGAATCTCCTGAAAACTCCTCCAAGAAGTCTGTTAATTATTCTGAGTTTCTCTAATCCTCCCCAAACCACCATTATTTGGTTTCTTTTTAGTGAACCAGAAAAGTCTTCCTCTCCTAGAAAGCAGATAAGACTGGTAGAATAGAAACTGGCCTCAAATCTAGGCTCTGCTGCTATCTTTCTGACTTTGGGCAAGAGACTTTACCTTGTGAACTTGTTGGTTGTTATGGTTGTATATAGAATTGTTTCCAACTCTTTGTGTCCTCACGTGGAGTTTTCTTGGCAAAGATACTGGAGTTGTTTGTCATTTCCTTTTCTGGCTCATTATATAGATGAGGAATTGAGGCAAATGTAATTAAGTGATTTGCTCAGGGTGACATAGCTAGTAAGTATCAAAGACCAAATTTAAACTCAGGAAGAGTAGTTTCCCTGATTACATGTTCTGTCACACACCATCCATTGTACCACCTAATTGCCCAGAACCTCTGTTTTCTCATCTGTGAATTGAGGATGTTAGACCAGGTACCTCCTAAGGTTTCTTCTAGCTCCAAAACTAAGATCCTCTTTAAGCCATCCTTTTTTAGGTACACTTAGAAAGAACCCAATTTTGATGTAAGTAGGACCACTGAATACACTTAACAGCTGGGTAGCCTTAGGCAAATTCTTGTTTCTTTTTTTCCTAAATTTTTTGTTTTCTCAATTACATGTAAATAATTTTTTTAAACATTTGTTATTTAAAATTTTGAATTTCAAAACCTTTCTCTTTCTCTCTCCTCTCCCCTTCTCAAGAAAGCAAGCATTTTGGTATAGATTATATCTGGGCAGTCACACAAAACATTTCCATATTAACCATGTTGCAAAAGAAAATGCAGACAAAAAATCAAGAAAAATAAAGGAATTTTTGAAAAGTATGTTTCAATCTACACCCAGACTCTATCAACTCTTTCTCTGGAGGTTGATAGCCATTTTTCATCATGAGACCTTTGGGAATTGCCTTGGATTTTTTAATAGTTTAGAATAAATCATTCACAGCTGATCATTCTTACAATATTGCTGTTACCATGTATTAATGTTTTCCTGATTCTGCTCATTTCACTTTGCCTCAGTTCATGTAAGTCTTTCCAGGTTTTCTGAAAGCATTCTACTCATCTTTTCTTGTACCACAATGGCTTACCAAAACAATCATACACCAAAACTTGTTTAGCCACTCCCCAACTATGGCATCCATTCAATTTCCAATTGTTTGTCACCAAAAAAGAACTGCTAAAATGTTTTTGTACGTATAGGTTCTTTTCCTTTTTCTTTGTTCTTTTTGGGGTAAAATCTTGCTGTAGTATTGGCAGGTCGAAGATTATATACAGTTTAATTTGGGGGCATAATTCCAAATTGTTCCCCAAAATAGCTTATAACTCTACCTATAGTGTATTAGTGTTCCTATTTTTCCAACATTTGTCAGTTTCCCTGTTGTATCAGCCTATCTAATAAGTATGAAGAGGTAACTCAGAATCGTTTTAATTTGTATTTCTCTGTGATTTTTAGCATTTTATATGATTATAAATAGCTTGGATTTCTTCTTTGGAAAACTGCCTGTTTGTATCCTTTGACAATTTATCAATTCATAAGTGACATGTATTATAAATTTGATTCACTTCTCTGTATATTTGAAAAATGAGGCTTTTATGAGAGAAATTTGCTATAAAACCTTTCCCCAGATTTCTGCTTTCCTTTTAATCTTGACAGCATTGGTTTTGCTTGTGCAAAATCTTTTAAATTTGAAGTAATCAAGACTATTCATTTTAACTCTTATAATGCTTTCTAGCTCTTCTTTGATTATAAATTCTTCACTTACCCATAAATCTTACAGGTATAATATTCCATGTCCCCCTAATTGGCTCATGTTATCATCCTTTACATATAAATCATGTAACCATTTTGATGGTATCTAGGTACACAGTTTCTGTACCTCTTTCTGCCAAACTGCTATTCAGTTTTCCCAGCAATTTTTTTTCAAATAACTTCTTGTCTTCAAATCTTGTTTTACTGAGTTTCTCAAACCCTAGGTTACAAAGGTTTACTACTGTGTATTGTGTACTTAATCTATTTTACTGACCTATCACTCTATTTCTTAACCAATGCCAGGTGTTTTTTTTTAATACAGTTTGAGATCTCATACTGCTAATCCACTTACTTCAAATTGTTTTCTTTGATTCCCTTGATATTCTTGACCTTTTGTCTCTTCAAATAAATTTTTAGAATAATTTTTCTAATTCTAAAAAATAATTTTTGGTAATTTGAATGATATGGAATTGGCTAAGTTAATTTAAGTAGAATTGTCATTTTTACTATATTGATTCAGCCTACCCATGAGCAATTAATGTTTATCTAATAGTGTAGATCTGACTTTATTTGTATGAAAAGTATGTTATATTGTCTATAGTTATTTAAATGACATTTCGTTTCTATCTCTTCTTGCTGGACTTTGCTGGTAATATATGGAAATGTTAATGATTTAGTGAGTTTATTTTATATTTCACAACTTTGCAGAAGCTATTAATTATTCCAACTAGTTTTTAGTTGGTTCTCTAAGATTCTCTAAGTATGCCATATTGTCATCTGCAAAGAATCATTATAGTATACTTAGAGAATTTTGCCTATTCTAATTCCTTCAATTTCTTTTTCTTGTCTTAATGCTAAAGCTTAGAATAATATATAATAACAGTGTTAGTAGACATCCTTACTTTACCCCTGATCTAATTGGAAAGGCTTCTAGCTTATTCTCCTTACAAATAATATTTTCTGATGGTAAAAAATAAAATGGTTTTCATTTTTATGAGTCTTACTTTCTTGCCTGAAGTGAAATTGTAGTTCACACCCATAAAAATTAGAGCAATAATGCTTATTTTCATTCAGGGGAAACTAGATAGCTCAGTATATCAAATCCTGGGATTAGAGTCAGGAAAACCTGGGCTCAAATCTGACCTCAGAAACTTACTGGCTTTGTGATCCTGAGTGAGATGCTTAACCTAAGTCTAGATAATGTACATAGTAATATGAGTTATAGTATACAGAAGAGAATAAGAAATAGTTTTTTCATATCAATTTTTATAAATACACACATTTTTGTGTACATTGTATAGTTTTCTGATCTATAAAATGGGGATAATAATAGTATCTACCTTCCAGGGTGGCTATAAGAATAAAATGAGATTAATAAAGTGTTAAACACAGTGCCTGACACATACTAGGCACTTAATAAATATTTGTTAAAATTTTGATTTTTTTTAAAAAAGCATTATTCTAAGTTCTGAGTAGGAGTCAAGGAATCCATGCTCTTTGTTAGGAGACAACTTACAAACAATTTTAAATAAGATTTATACAGAATAAATTAGAAATAATCAACAGAGAGAAAATACTCTACATATTTCACAAACCACTCCCCCCCACCCTCTCTTTCACTCTCTATCTCTCTCCCCTTTTCCCTCTCTCTCTATATATTTCTTTCTAAAGATAGATAGATACATATATGTAATTTTTTTTTCGATTTATAAAAATCTACTTTCTCTTCCTTTCTCCACTACTGGGGGGAAAACCTTTGTAACAAATATATATGGTCAAGAAAACAAATTCTCACATCCCTGTCCAAAAATTATTATTTTTATTTAATCCATTAACTGAAGTATTAGTGGTCTAATCATATCCATGTTTGGATTGGTGAGTGAATCACCTGGTCTAAATAAATACCTCTCACATAGGACTCCTGGTTTCTTCTTTTCCTTGGGCTAAATACAGACAATGAAGGAAATGTAACTTCTGGCTGATTTCTAAAACTAAGCCCTTCATTGTCCAAGTTAACCTACATCATGTTCCTCCTTGCTGTTGATAACTGACCCAGAATCTTCAACCCATAGTCCACTAGTTTCTGAATAGAAGAATGTACAGTCACTGGGACTCAGCCTTGGAGAGCCCCCTAGGCTAAGATGTTCATGAATATTCATTTAATGTAGGGGAGCAAACTTAGTGTTATCCAGCTTCAGAAGCACAGAACATTCTGGTTAATCTAATATTCTGGTTATAGATCAGAATTGGCAGGATATCATTTTTCCACAAATTGGACTATTTAAAAAATGCATCTAACATTTATCTTACTTTAATCCTTTTTTGATGATTCAGAAGGCATTTCAGGGCTAGAGCCCTTCCCCCCTCCAATTTCTCAAGCTACTCTATTCATTCAATTATTATTTAATTTGTATTCCAGTTATTTGTAGAAATCTTTATTAGAATGTAATCTTGTCAAGGGTCCAGGGTTTTTATATCCCTACCACTTCCTTTATAGGCAATTAGGTGTCAGTGGGGAGGGTGCTGGATTTGAGGTCAGGAAAACCTGACTTGAAATCTTTCTTCAGACTCTTCCTGAATAGCCTTGTGACCCTGGAGCAAATCATTTAACCATTCTTTACCTCAGTTTCCTCCACTGTAAAATGGAGGTATTAGTAGCACCTATAGCCAAAGGGTTGTTGTGAGGATAAAATAGGATAACACAGAGAAAGTGTGCAAATCTCAAAATACTACATAAATGCTAGCTATTATTCTTCAGTGGACTTCTAAATAATAAATACCTGTTGATTTGAATTGAATTGTCCTAGGACTTGAGTCTGACCTTATCAATGACTATTATCCTATAGAACAAGCAATAGAAGGTTAGGTTGAACCTTTACTTTATTGCCCCTATGACATATACTTTGAAATGACTTAAAAACAGGAATATATCCTGGATATCAATTGACTCATAATTTCTCACTTTTGCATAAAAGTACAATTCAGAAAGTGTAACATCAGAATCTTGCCCAAGGTGACAGTTAAAATTTTCAAAGTAATTCTAAGCAAGCAGACTATAGCTAGATGCAAGATGGCTATATGATTTAGTGTGGCTGCTAAATAGCCCACTGAACAGAGGAGTAAATCTGGAATCAGGAAGTTGTTCGATTGTTGCAGTCATGTCTGACTCTTTGGGACCCCATTTGGGATTTCTTGATGAAGATACTGAGCTAATTTGTTATTTCCTTCTCCAGTTCATTTTACAGATGAGGAAACTGAGGCAAATAGGGTTAAGTGATTAGTTCAGAGTCCTACAATTAATGTCTAAATACAGATTTGAATTCAGGTCTTCCTGCACTATGTCACCAAGATGAGTTCAAATCCAGCCTTAAATATTTACTAGCTATGTAATCCTGGACTAATCACATAACCACCACCGTTAGACTGTTTCCTCATCAATAAAATGGAGATAATAATAGTAGCACCTATCTCCCAGGGTTGTTGTGAGGATAAAATGAGATAATATTTATAAAGTACTTTGTTATATTTGCTGTATTTTGCTATATTGTTCTTCAAGTCAGAAGCCCTGGGTTCAAACTCTGATTTTGATACTTACTATGAGTACTTAATTTATCTGCCTGTAAAATAAGGCAGCTGGGACACAAGATTTCTAAGTTCATTCATCTCTAAAGCATGTTGCCAAAATCTCTTAACATTTTATTTTCACCCCTTTTATGATCAAAGATTTAGTTTTAGAAAGATTATTTAATCTAATTAGTTGTAGAAACTAGACTAGTAGTGTTTCATTGACTTGACCAAGGTTGGACAGGACCTACCTCCTCCAACTCCAAATCCAGTTCTTTTTCCACTAAATCTCTTTTAATAGGACCTAGGACTATAGAAACATAAACCTAGAGTCAAAAAAAAGGACCTCAGAAATCATGTAATCCAATGTCCTCCATGTTACAGATGGGAAAACTGAGGCTCAGGGAGATTAAGGGATTTACCAACGGCCACATAGCTAGTCAGCATTAGTGGTAGGATTTGAAACCATCTCCTCTGATTCCAGAGACAGTGATATTCCTGCTATCTGCAAATGCATTTTATCTTCTTCATAAAGTTATAAACACTTTGAGATTAAGAATGATATTTTATACAACTTTACCTCCCTCCTTCCCACGTATCACAATGGTCTGCAAAGCAAGAAACTAATAAATGTTTAATGATGGATATAATAGATTGATTATAATAATAGCTAGTATTTACATAGCACCCACTATGTGCCAAGCACTATGCTAAGCATTTTACAAGCTCTAGAAGGTAGCTGCTATTATTTTCCCAATTTTACAGTTGAGGAAACTGAGGCAGACAGAGGTTATTTAAGTGATTTGTCCAAAAATCACATGGTTAGTAAGTGTCTGAGGCTAGATTTTTACTAGACTCCAGGTCTGGTGCTCTATCCACTTTCACATCTAATTGCTATTGATTAAACAATGTTTTTGCACATTTGAAAGCTACAAACTTTAAAAAAAAGAATAGATTTGCCTGTTTTCTTTTTGGTAGAAATTAAATGCTTAAGGAAGAGGGGCTCCATCTTAGAGACAAAAAACAGCTATCTCTTCCATCCTGCTTAATTTTTATTTCCTATCACCTGCAGAATTAATTCCTGACCCTTGGGTTCCTAATGCCTTCCAGTGAGCTCTGACAAGAAGGAATTTGCCTTTCAGTTTTAGTGTTCACAGGGAAGCATTCATTAAGGCCCTGCTGCCACATGATTCTGGATAAAGTAAGTTAACTAGACATGGGCCAGCAGAGCTTACATCACTTCATCAGAATGTCATGCCCTTAACTGTTCCCATAGTATATGAGGGAGGGAAGTACATTTTCCTCAGTTCTTTAAGGAGACATTTGCTGTTCATCCTCTGTGAGATGGTGGTATCTGGATAGTGTTTGAATCATGGGATACGTGTTATAATGCAGCTCAGAGCAAGTTTGTAGTTCTGTTTTTCTTTATTCTTTGGGTTCTAGGAGGTTTGAATGTGCTGTCCTAACTGATACTTATCTCCAGATCCTTTCTCAGTATTTCCTGCCCATTAACTTTCTAACAGCACCATTTTCTCTGCCAAGATGCTTGTTTAAAGGTTTGGAGTCCCATGGAATCATAAAAATGATACTATCTGAGTCCTTCACTTCCCTAACCCCACCCTTCCACATTTTCCCCCACCTCCCAGTCCTCCTCCCTCCCATTCCACTCCAAACCACACACACACACACACACACACACACACACACAAACACACACTCTTTATCTCCTTCTCTGTGTGTCTTTCTTTCTCTGTCTCTTTCTTTCCCTCCCTGCCTTTTTTTCTCCTTCCCTCCCTCTCTCTCTGTCTCACTGTTTCTCAGTCTCTTTCTCTCTCTCTCTCACACACGCACACTCACATACAGTGAGAAAGACACATACACAGAGACACTGAGACACAGAGAAAGAGAGAGAGAGACAGAAAGACGGAGGCACACACAGAGATAGACAGACAGAGAAAGAGAGAGAGAGAGAGAGAAAGAGAGAGAGAGAGAGAGAGAGAGAGAGAGAGAGAGAGAGAGAGAGAGAATGAATGTGGAAAATGCCCTGAGAAGAAAATGTTAATGAGTTGAAAACCCCTCACTCTCTGGCTGAAAAATGTTTTGTGGGTGAGTTTTAAGAAGGGAATCTCAAATCACAGGAAACAAAATGGGTCCTCTTATCAATCCATCCAGAGAGAATTGAGAAAGTGAGATGAGATGGTTCTGGACAACTCAACACTGATAATGAGGGGGTGGATGGGCAGAGTTTTTGAGTGGAGTTTAAATGAGAATGTCAGGTGAATAGTCTACTGACCAGGTTCAGAGGCATCCCTTCAAACCAAGGGAAGATCTCCCCCCTCTGGTGGGTAGGCCCACTGCTTCTTAGCCTGAATGCATGATACATAACTACCTCTCTAAAATAAATCATAGAATCTTAGAGCTAGAGCTGGAATAAACCTGGGGTTTATCCCTGCGGGTTAATGAAGAAACAGAGGCTTGCCTAAGGTCATGCAAGTAATTTGAACCTGAGTCTTCTAATTCCAGTTGTTCCAGTTATATCTGACTCTTCATGATCCCATTTGAGGTTTTCTTGTCAGAGATAATATAATGGTTTGCCTTTTCCTTTTCCAACTCATTTTACAGATTAGGAAACTGAGGCAAACAGAATTAAATCAGTTGATCAATGACACACCACTAGTAAGTGTCTGAGATTATATTTGTTCCTGACTCCAGCCCAGGTACTCTTCTGAGCTTCTTAGCATAGTATCAATGCTTTTTTTTTTTTCTCACTAGAAATTTAAATATATTTGAATTACACAGTAAAGACTTGTAGGGATAGATGTCAGGAACGTAGGCTCATTTTTAGAGAAGAATCAAATCTTTTGACAAAGCTTTTTTTTTTTTTTTAAATCCTTTTGTAGTGGGAATAATCACACATTCATTTTATAATTCAAGGTTTCTTAACCTTTTTTGTGCCGCTATCTCCTTTCTCAATCTATTGAAGATTATGGATCTCTCTTAGAATAATATTTTTAAATATTTGAAGGAAATTCTAAATTTCAATTAGAGGTTAATGAAAACCAAGATGTAATTTCCCCCCCCCCATCCAAGTTCACAGATTCACTGAAATTTGGTTTCTTATAGATTTAGGGATCCTTGTTCCAGTTTAGGTATAGAGAAAAAAGTTTGGATTTTAAGTTTGAATTTGAATCATTGCTCTGTCCCTATTTATATAACTTTTAATTTTTCTGGATCTCACTCTCCTCATCTGTAAAATGAGGAGGTTGGATGAGATATCTCTTCTAGTTCTAAATATATAAGCCTAAAAAATATGTGATCTATATGGATTATAGGGGACTGACCAGGATTCAATGATGTTATCCATGAATATGCTAAATGGAAAGTACTTATCTATTTGTGTCATATGCTTCTATTGAAATTCTATCATTATCCTAACTCTTGTGCTCAGGTATCTAGTCTCTGACCCAAGATAAGAAAAATATTTTATTATCCTACTTGCTTCTGCTCCAAGGGCCCCATTATCCTACCAGAAAGAAGGACATGTACAGTCCTTCCCCTGCCTCATGCCTGAACTGCCTTCAGCACTGAGAAAAGGCAGAAAGGAAAGACCAAATAGGTTTGTCAGCTCATTTTTATAGGCCAGTGGAGAAGTGTTTCCTTTGACCAAAGAATAACACTAGTGACTGAAAATGAGCCTTCTTAATAATTAAGGGCATTATTACATCCTCCATGAGGAGAAACTCTAGACAGACTTATGCCTTATCACATTGATCAGAAGACTCCTCTAATGAGCATCTCTTACATGGTTTCTTCTCTGATTTTGATCTCGACATTGCCCATTAAGGGCCCTCTACATTTCAGATGATAGCTACTCAAAAGGTGATTGCCAAACTAGTCGATCCTGAGCAGCCCAGCAGATTTACTGAAGTTCCTTTGAATGGTTTAGTACCTCTGCCCAACCATAAGAGCATCTCCAAAAGGGTAGCATCCTTAAGCAACTTTGAGTATTCTCTAGTGGCAGATTCAATTCCACCAAGGCATATTTTTGGAAAGCTATCAATTCCTCCTTTGGTCCTTGACATTCAGCAGCTCCGGTGAGGAATGGTACAGGGATAGGTTTGAGCAGAGAGGAAGAAAAAATATGAACACCACCACTATTCCTCCTAATTAGAGAAGTAGGTACTTCCAATACTACTGCCCAAACAGATTGTGTCTATCTCTATTGGGATTATTTTTTCCCCTGCCCCAGATGTTGCATGTTACAGAATCCTTCATTGGTAAACACATATATGGCAGCCTACACAGAATGCCATGCCAGCTGCAAACCTGGGACAATGGGACCAGCACAGTGATTGCAATTGGGCATGAAGTCCATTGTCCCATGCAGTTAAGTCAGCTTGATTTCTATAGTTGTATTCCCCTTTCCCATGTGGATTCACTAAAATGCAGAGACTGTAAGCTGTTTGTCATTTGACACAAGGATGCCTGCATTAGGGAAGGGAGCTTCAGGCTGGGAATAAGGGAGATGGGATTTGGTTTCCATTTTGGATTGTCTGATGGGATGAATTCATGGAATAAAACAAGATGCTCAAGGGACTTCTAAAATGCTATACAACCCACCTTCCAAGAGAGAAGGCCTATACCAGTGAGCCTAAAGAAGCCATATTATCCTTGATACTCTGCTCCTGTTATTATTATTTGAGGGGAAGGTAAGATGTCTGAGAGTAACTCTGTTATCCATTTCTTCAGTACCTCCTTTCCTTACAGATTCCTCATACCACATAGATATGGAAGGCAAGGAGAAGATCTGACAATAAACTTGTTACTTTTTGGTTTTCTGAGTTGGCATTTGCCAAGGCATCAAACTCCACATGGAGCTCTCTGCTTTACTAAACAGTCTAGGAATGACCAAGAACCACTGGACTTAAAAATCTCATGCATTGCACCCACAGTAGGAGTTAGAGAGGGAAACCCAAGACGGAAAGCCCAAAGGTGAAACCAAGTGGCTTCACTTCAATGGAGGGGGTAGGCAGGCTATGTTCATTTTCAAGTGCTTATGAATACCAGACCAGCTCACTACAATTTAGGAGGTCTTATGTGCAATCTGCCCAGTCCCAGATATTTTAATTCTATGTTGCAGAAACGTATGTGCCAGCTGGCCTCAAACTAAGTATATGCAGGGTTCAGTTCTAAACAGTAATGTTTGGGGAAAGTACAATCTAAAACAGACAGCTCTGGATGTGTTTAGATTTTGCTTTCTTTCCACTTTTAAATATTAAAAATTGACTCCAGCTGTGGGGTAGAAAGTAACGCCTAACCTATAAAAACATTGACAAATAAATCACAATGCAATTTGCCCCGCATTTTTGTGAGGTCTAAACACCAGTTCTTGAAAGGAATTTTCCATTATTACATCTTGGGAAGATAACTTCTTCATGAAAAATTCATTTGACTTTTATATTTCATAAAATCATCACATACCATTCCCACATTGGGGATCTCATTGTGCTTTGCAGCAATGCCACTGGGCTCAGACTTTCCAGTGAAGCTTTAAAGTTCTGTTACATGGCACTGTGGGTAAATGGAATGGGGGCCAGGTGGACAGAAGAGTAATTCTCTTCCCAGTTTGACTTTACATTATCCATCCAGATCTTTGACTCTGATGTCTTCTAAGATAAGAATTGAGTCGAGACCAATTCCTCTCCTACCCTTTAATCATGGCTCTGTGAGTCACAGGCTCATTGTGCCCCCTTTCCCTAAATTCTGTCTTTGTGACCCACAGCATTGTGTTCATGCTTCCCAAAGAAATGGCTCCTAATTCTTTCTTGATAATGCAAAAGGATGTCATGGTGGCAGCTAGGTAGGACAATGTATAATTGGATCTGGAATCAGAAAGATGCTGGTCTTTAACTCTGGTCCACCAAGCTGCCCCTAAAATAATTTCTGTAGCAAACTCGATGCTCACAAAGGACTTTAAATGTTATCTCAATAGATCCTTACAACAACCCTGTGAGATACTAACATACCAGAGAGCTAGTTTTCAAATTCTTCCACAGAAATTCACTAGTTGGGTAACTATGGATAAGTCATAAGACTTGTCAACCTCAGTTTCCTCATTTGTAAAATGGAGATATAATTATACTTGTCTCTCAAAGTTGTAGAGAGCTGGACTGAATCAGACAAACATACCTCAGATTCTTATGAGCCATGTGACCCTGAACAAGTTACTTAAAGGCTCTGTGCCTCAGTTTCCTCATTTATAAAAGAAGACCTGAGTTTGAATCATGCCTCAGATACTCAGATGTAATGTGATCCTGGGCTAGTACTTAAATGTCTCTTAGCCTCAGTTTCCTCATCTATAACATGAGGGAGTTGAACTAGATGATCTCTAAGATCCCTTCTACTTCTTAATTGTTGATCTATCTGGCTGACTGCACATGTGTACATGTTCCTTAAGTTATTTATTAATCATCTCACCCTCTGAAGTCACTGCAGCAGATAGGGAAAAGGGGGAAAAAAGAAACAAGCATCTATTAAGCACTTAATGTGTGCAGGTATTGTTGTAAGCCCTTTTGCAAATATTATCTCATTTGAGCCTCACAACATTATTATTGTTGTTGTTATCATCTCCATTTTATTACAGCTGAGACAACTAAGGTAGGCAGAAGTCAAATGACTTGTCTAAGATCATACAGCTAGTAAGTGTATGTAACAGGACTGAACTCAGGTCTTCCTGACTCCATGCCCAGTGCTCTATTCATTGTGCCACCCAACTGTCTCTAATAGAGTTCAGAAAAAGAGGAGCTGCTACTTCCCAGGGATACCAAAGTCTCACTCAACTGTTCAACATTATAAATACCAAAGATGTTATCTGGTTTCTTTTCTCCAGTTCAGAGAATTTCAGGAAGTATATATCTTCCTACACGAATCTTCTAACCACTCAGGAAGTGACATCTTTCTTAATGGGAAAAAATGATACTGCAGAATTTCAGTCAAAAGCAAAAAGTTTGATGGATTTTTTTTAACTGTAAACTTGAAGGTCAATTAAATTTAACCCACCCATCCTCTGATTAAGTGCCTACTATTATAGGCTCTAAAAATACAAAACTCAAACCAAATAATCCTTGCTCTTGAAGTATTTCTAGTCATGTGTACAATATGTATACACTAAGTAAATACAAAATATATACAAGGTAAATCCAAAGTCATTGCTGGGGCAGGGGGACTCTTAACTATAGAGAATTTAAATATCTTATAATAATAATTATAATAAAAATAGCATATATAGAGTGCTTTCTATCTATTATCTCATTTAACCTTCATAACAAACCTGTGGGATAGCTATTACTATTAAACTCATTTTACCAATAAAAAAACTACTCCAAATTATATAGCTACCAAATGTCTGAATTAAGATTTGAATTCATTTCCCTGCCTCCAAAATCAATGCTATTTATTATGCCATAGTTAAAAGGAAGCACTTGGGCTGAATTCGCAAAGAAGCCAGATATTAGAGTTTCTAATGAAGTAACTGTGCAAAATGCACTTTTTAAGTGCCTACTATGTGTCAGGCACTGTGAAGAGGGAAAGTAGCTCAGGCATGGCAGCATGCTCAGGCTGGGCAAAAGCATGAAGACAAGAGGTATAATAATGTCATTAACCATAGCAAAGAGTACAGTTTGGCTGGGATGGTAAAGTTCATGAAAAAAAGTAATAAATCTATAATCAGTATGGAAAGGAAGGATGCATAGAGAAGATTGTGAAAGATTTAAGTGCCTAACATAGAAGTTAGTGTTTTATCCTGGAGACAAGGAATCATGGAAATTTTGGAGGAGAGGTGTGAAACAGTGAGACCTGTGCTTTAGAAATAGCAAATTAGCAATTACATTGAGAATGAATTGGAGGGGGAAGAAAGTGGAGGTAAGGAACCTAAACAAGAATCTAAGAGAAAGATTATGGAGGCCTAAATTAGCTTGGTAACCACGTGTATGGAAAGAAGTAGCTGAGTCTAGGAGACATTGTAGAAATAGAATTAAGGAGATGGGATATTTTGGGTATTGATGAGGAAACAGAAGCCCATCAAATTGCCCAAGATCACACAAGCTTAAATATCAAAGGCAGAATTTGAACCCCAAACCTATGGCTCCAAAGCCACCTTGATTGAACCACCAAGTCTCCTCCCTATTCTGTTCTGCCTCCTTCTTTAAATATGAATAAGGGAAAGAGTGGGTCCTGCCTCATGGAAGATCTTCAAGCAGAGACTACTTGATTTTGACTGAAATTCTGCAGTATCATTATTTTTCCCATTAAGAAAGATGTGTCTTCCTGAGTGGTTAGAAGACTCATGTTGGAAGATATATACTTCTTAAAATTCTCTGAGTTGGAGAAAAGAAACCAGATAATGTCTTTGGTGTTTGTATTGTACAGTTGAATGAGACACCGGTACTCCCGGGAGGCAGTAGCTCCTTTCCTTCTGGACTCTACTAGAGGCAGTTAGTTGGGTGGCACACAAAATGGTGATTATTTTTGTCAGATGTAGATTGATACAGATATCTAAAGCTCCTTCCAAATCAAAAATTTATCTTTAAATCTTTAAAATCTTTAAAATTTTTTTCTCTTGCTTTTCTTAGTCTGCTCAGAGATGAAGAAAAACCTTCTAGTGACTTCCCCTGGACAGCCAAATTGATGGTGCTGAACAACATCTGTGATTCTGGGGTTTTGTCCTTCCAACCTCCTGGTGACCATCTGGAAGTGAAAAGAATAGAGTGGGCAGTAGCCCTTGGGAAAGGTTTTGAGGGAAAACACAAAGAAGCACACTCCTTCCACCCACCCGTAAAAGAATCTTTCCCTTGTACCTAGAACAGTCTTTAAAATTCTCTTTTCTAAATTTATTCCTTAGAACTGAAAGGCAATGTGGTGTAGTGACTTGGTTGACATGAAGTCAATAAGAACTAGTTTTGAAATATGTTTCAAACACTTCCTGGCTGTGTGACCCTGAGCAAGTCACTTGACCTTTTTAAAAAATTGACAAAATAATAGCACCTATCCACCATTTGGTGATACAGATCTAAGTGAAGTTTTATAATTTCCCTAAGGATGTAAGCTCAAGGGACTATTTCACGTTTTCATTTTTATCTTAATTTACTTAATTACTCATCAGCTCTTATTTTGTGCTAAGCACTGTGCTAAGTACCAAAGTACTAAGGATACAAATACAAGCAAAAAGAAATGGATCCTGACCTCAAGAAACTTACATTCAAACAGGAGAAGATAATACACATAAGGGGATACAAAAAAGAAGGGGAAGGTGGCTAAATCAGAGAATCAAAGATGGCTGGTGATCTTCCCCAAAATGGAGGTTTGGGGAAGAATTCACTAAGGAGAGAAGGGACCCACACTAGAAGTAGGAGGCAAGTACAGTGCCTAGAACATTGTAGGCATCATTGAGACTCAGAAAATGGAACCCAAAAGAGGGAGTATACCTTTAGGATTTCTAGGGACAACTTACCAAGGATTTCAAGGCATAGAGGGAAGATACCATTTCCTATATTGAATTAATCTGACACTTGAAATTCTATCTCTAACAATCTCATCATTGTAGAAGTGTACCCTTTCAGAGTCACTGATCAAAATATCTAAAGCAGGATAAGACCCTTATAGGTTATTAATTTCAGAGCAACAATCCCAATCCCCACAAAAATGGAACAGGAAAGGCATCTGGGAGGAAGCAGGGAAAAGGATGAAGAAAAAGGAGATGGGGACAAGGAAAGAAAACTTTTCCTCTCTGAGACCCTTAAAGGAACCTGTTTATAACTAGACTTTTTGAAAGTTTGCCCAGGCCAATATAAATATAAAAATATAGAAAAAAGGATGTATTTGTGTGTGGGGAGATACATGTGTCTGTGGGGTATGTGTAAAATTACTCCTTCCCCTTTATCTCTCCCCCAAAAAAATAAAATGAGAAATGAAATTTGAAGGTAGTAGAATTGCAATATTAAATTAACATAGAAAGGATGAGTCTGGTTGGTGGGGTTGTTTGTGGATCACGGAACTCGACGCGGTCTTGGGTATTATGCCACTTAAGTTATATGTGGACTGAGTGAAAGAATGGTTATCCAAATCACTCCTAGTCCCCTCAGGTCCCAGGAGAACAAGAGGACAGGGTCAGCCCTAGGCAAAGCCTGTCCTTGGCACCATCCTATTGCCTCTTTAGAACATTTTCACACCATTCCGGGTCCCTTACCCATAGGTTCTGGGTGTGCCTTCTTGATGCCTTAGGGGACTTCCAGTAATGGATGAAATAGAAAACATAATGGGAATGTTCTCATTAAGATCCCCATTTTAAAAGGCAAAGCAACTTTTAGTGTTTCTTTTTCTCTTAAAATGATAAACACCTTATTGTGTTTTCCAAATGCTTTCCTCTAGGGCCAAACTTCTTAAACTTTCTTAAACTGTGGTTCATGATGCCATATGGGATCTTGTAACTGAATATGGAGGTTACGAAATTATGATTATCAAATACATGTTTGATTTGTATTTCTGTTTGATATTTTTCTAATGACTTAATTAAAACATGACAGATCTTTGATTTTATAGAGCATTGGTATGAAATAAGTAACACCTGAGTTAAAATCAAGCTTCAGACACTGAGCAAGTTACTTAATCTTTGCCTGCCTCAGTTTCTTCAACTGTAAAATAAGTTTAATAATAGCACCAATTTCTGAGAATTATTGGGAGGATTAAATTTATTTAAAAAACACCTAGCACAGTGCCTGGCACATAATAGGTACTATATAAGTGCTAATTTCCTTCTTTCCTCTCCCTTAGAGTAGGAATGACCAAATCACAGAAGGAATGAAAGTTAAAAGCATGTTGATGCACATGTGAGAATCCTATCTGAATTGTTACCTACTTAAAGACTTTTGAAAATGATTTGTAAAATAAGCACATTTTTTGGACATTCATGAAATTACAAAATCTTAAGAGTTAGTAGGCATTTTATGCTAGAACATCTTTGACAAGTAGTCATTCAGTTTCAATCAACAAGAATTTATTAAGTGCATACTATGTGCCAGATGTTATGCTAGATGAGAGATAGTATAGCTGAGTGGCCCAGTGCTGGACCTAAAATCAGGAAGATGAGTTCAAATCAGACACTTACTAATAGCATGATCCTGGTTAAGTCATTTTCTTTCTGATTACCTCAGGGTCAGTTAAATGGCTCAGTAGATAGAGCACCAACCCTGAAATCAAGAGGACCTGAGTTCAAATATGGCTTCAGACAGTTAGCACTTCCTAGCTGTGTGCTCTGGGCACTTAACCCCAATTGCCTCAGCAAAACAACAACAAAATCCTTCTGATTTCTTTGGTTTCCTCAACTGTAAAACAGTACCTGACAAATAGTAGGAGCTTAATAAATGTTTCCCTCCTTCTGGCAAAGACAACAATGAAAAATGGTCCCATTTTGCCTGAAAGCTTCCTGTGATGAGAATTTTATTCACATTATTTGAATGGTTTCCTCACAACAACCCTATAAGATAGATAAGATAATTAGGGAATGAACTTGTGATGGGTATCAATAAAGGAAACTACTGGATAAAGACCTCTGCCTCTATCAATACCTTTTCTGCAATTTAGAATCTTGGGAAGTTGACTATTAATAAAAGCAGTTATATAGCTCCCATTTTATAGTTTAAAGCAAGACTTGTAGAGGGCTGAAACTCTTGAGTTGATGCACTGAGGTCAGGACAGCCGAGCACTTGAGGTTAACTACTGATTGGACAACACTCTATGGGCATATGCTTGGAAAATGACCCTTCCCACTATCCTGTGCTGGCTTGATGATTGGTGTATACAGAGAATTGTAGGAGGGACTAGGGGGTGGGGTAAGACTAGCCAGAGTCACTTTTTGCAGTAGACTAGGAAGATGGTGGTTGTGGAGATTCTGCTTCCATCCTGTTCGCTTCTACCCCTAAAAACCAAGAATAAAGATTAAGGACTTTTGCTTATTCTGACTCGGGCTGATTCTAAGGTATCCTAGGTGCTAGCGTGGTCGTCACAAAGACCCTAAAATTTTAAGTGATTTGTTCATCATAACAAAGAAAAGATTTGAGTTGGATTTGAACTCAGGACTCTTAATTCTAGGACCAATGCTCTATCTACTATGTCATTCTGCCTTCCAAAACATCCTA
This sequence comes from Sarcophilus harrisii, assembly GCF_902635505.1. Lineage (NCBI taxonomy): Eukaryota > Metazoa > Chordata > Mammalia > Dasyuromorphia > Dasyuridae > Sarcophilus > Sarcophilus harrisii. Next base: position 579,437,361 of record NC_045426.1, on the reverse strand, counting down.
AAATCAAATTAGCTGCTATGTTACATTGTTGAGTCATATTGAGCTTTTCATTCACCAAAGTCCCCTCCCTGATTTTTTTTCCCCACACAAATTATTGCTTGGTCACAGTTTCTCCATTTTGTACTTTGGTCATTTTTTAAAAACTTGAATGCAGTATTTTAATATCTCCCAGTTAAGTTTCATCTTGTAAGATTCTGCCTTTTTTTTCTAGCCTTTTGAAATTTTTTTTCAGATTTCAATTGTGATTAGCTCTCTTGGGTGCAAGGATGGACTAAACACCTCTAAAGCCTTTTCCAACTCTGATTCTGAGTCATCCTAATGATTACTCCCATTTTTTTGTCATTTGTTTATCTAATAAATATTCTCTTAAAGGTGAGCCTGACTCAGACTTGTCTTCATCATCTCATTAGTTCAGGTTCAATGTTGGAATCAAACAAAGCACTCATAGGTCAATGAACAAAAACAAATTAACAAAAGGAGACTCACTTAGTCCTAACATAGAATGGACATTCAACAAGGATACAATGACGCTTAGTTCAGATAGATGTTTCCCCTACCCTCAATATCCACATGAAAACCATTTTGTTTGCTCTGATGAGTCAGGCAGTCTTAAAACATACAGATGCCTCCGTGGGTGGACCTTTTGATGCCTTTAGGAGATCAGGAAGCCAGAGTCTGCCAGGAAGCTTCATCTAAAGAGGTGAAACTTGAGCCTCAACTAGTTCCTGAAGAGATTTTTCTCACCTTTTAAAGAAAAACTACCTTAATCTATGTTTCAGGGGGAGGAGAAAATTCTGCTCTATAGATATGCCATCTATGATATCACTGAGTCATCAATTAAAATACTAAACAGATTTGTAAGAAATGACCAGCAGGGTGATTTCAGAAAAGCCTGGAGAAACTTATATGAATTGATGCTAAGTGAAATGAGCAGAACCAGGAGATCATTGCATACTTCAACAACAAAACTGCATGATGATCAATTCTATGTGCCTCTTGTGGCTCTCTTCAACAATGAGATGAACCAAATCAGTTCCAATTGTTCAGTAATGAAGAGAACCAGCTATACCCAGCGAAAAAACTATGGGAAATAAGTATGGACCACAACATAGCATTTTCATTCCTTCTGTTATTGTCTGCTTGCATTTTTGTTTTCCTTCTCAGGTTGTTTTTACCTTATTTCTAAATCCAATTTTTCTTGTGTAGCAAGATAACTATATATATATATATATATATATATATATATATACATACATATGTTGTATTTAACATATACTTTAACATATTTAACATGTATTTGTCTATCTGCCATCTAGAGGAAGGGATGGGGGTAATGAGGGGAAAAGTTGGAACAGAAGGTTTTGCAAGGGTCAATGCTAAAAAATTACCCACGCATATGTCTTGTAAATAAAAAGCTAAAATAAAATGAAAAAAAAAAAAAGATGTTGAACAGAGCAATGTCAGGTACACCAATCCTACTTGTCCAGCAAAACAATGTTAGGTAGAACAATGTTCATATGTGATACTTATATTTTAAATTGATGAGAGAAAATATTTTATATTATACTCTGTGAATGTCCTAAGTTGGGTTTAGTCTGTCTAGCAAAATAGGCAGGAACTAGGTAGTATGATGGTTAGAGTGCTGGGCCTGGAGGAAAAAATCTTGTGCTCAAATTCTGTCTTATACATTTACTAGATATATGATATAAACAAATTACTAAACCACTGCCTATCTCAGTTTCTTAAACTGTAAAATGGGGGTAAAAATAGCACCTACTTCCCAGGGTTATAAAGATCAAATGAGAAAATATTTGCAAATATTAACTTGACACATAGTGGGAATTTAAATAAATGCTTATTTCCTTCTATCCTACCTCTAATTCATTTGTACTTTTCTTATTTACATATATATATTATGCATTCAGTATAAGGATTTCATTTGGAGCTTGGGAAGTATTTAATAGATGTATATTGAATTTGGCTAGATGAGTAGGGACTAATTTATTCAAATAAGCCTTTAAGAAGTTTCTATCGAAGAGCTACAGCCTGAGAGAATGGGTTCAGTTTTGATGAAGATTGACTTAGACTAATGAAGGATGAAGGGTTATAGGGAAGGACCCTAGATTTCCAGAAACCAATATTATGAGGATTCCAGCCACACTCAAGTAAGTGTTAGAAGGGCAGGTTGTTGTTGAGCCATTTTTCAATTGTGTCTGATTCTTTGGGACCTCATTAGAGGGTTTTTGACAAAGACACTGGAGTGATTTGCCATTTCCTTCTCCAGCTTATTTTACAGATGAGAAAATTGAGGCAAATAGGATTAAATGACTTGCCCAGGGTCACACAACTAGTAAGCAGGGTCAGATGTCTTCCTGAATATAGGCTGGGTACTCTATCCACTGTGACATTTAGCTGCCCAGAAAGACAGATAGGCATTGACAAAAACAAACTTCAAGACCTGAATTCAACTACTCCAATTGGGAATATGTGATCTTGAACAAATCCCTTAACTTCTCAGCATTTCCTTCTCTTCATCTTAAAATGAGGGGAAATTGATTGAAGTGATCTCTAACATCCTTCTAGCTCCAAACCCTCTATTCTGTCTCACAATTTTGTCTATATCCCTGCTGATAGATTCTGGTATCTATTTGATTGACCTGGAGGAGGAAAGCCAGTTAGCTGTGAGACCGCTGCTATTGTGGAGGAAAGAGAGCCAAAAGGCTTTTTCTTTAGATCAGGACTGACACATCAGAAAGGAAAGTCCAGTATGCTCTCCATCCTCCATACAGTTTCCTAAATAGTTTTTCTAAAGCACAAGTCTGATCACTCTGTTTAAGAACTTTAAATGATTCCCTAATGCTCGTAGTATAAACTACAAACTCCTCAGTTTGACATTCAAAACCCTCACAATCTGGATCTACACTATATTACCAAACTTATTTCACATTAGTTCCCTTCACACACAATCTCTCTGTTCCAGCTAAAGTGACTTATTTGCTCTTTCTGATACTCAGCATTTAGTTTACCACCTCCTTGACTTCATATTCCCATGCCTAGAATGCATTCCCCCTTCACCTCCAACTCTTAGAATACAGATGGCTTGATTAAGTTCCAGGAGATTAAGTTGATTTGCCCAGAGCCACAGCTAGTGAACAATGGAACAAAAATTTGAATTTAAGTCTTTTCCAACCCTGAAGTTGGAGTTAGTGATTCTAAGGGAAGGGAACAAACCCCCGTAAACATTGAACCCTCTATAAGAAGGCAGACAACTGAACCATCATCCATATTAGGTGTTGATGTGGATGCTACATACCCAGGCTGGCTCTTCCAACTCAAATAACCTGACCCAGAAAGTATTACTGCCTCAGTTCTAAAGGATCCTATACTTCCTGCAACTCCAGTTCCTTGATCAGAACCCATACTCACCTCTATCCTTTATACCAAGGTTTCTTAAACTTTATCCACTCATCACCTCTTTTAACCAATGAAATTTTTACACAACCCCAGTATATAGGTATATAAAATAGGTGTGCAAATCAAATATTTAGTGATAATAAATCATAATTTCATGACCCCCTCCACATTAAATTATGTGATCCTGTATAGTGTCATGAACCAAAATCTAAAAAGTTTTGCTTTACATAGCTACCTACCCCATAGTGCTGAGTATCTTGGCATTTCCCCTCTACTTCCCCTGCTCAGTGCCATTGTCCAGTGCTGGGATACTTCAGAGAAAAGATTCCTAGCTTCAGGAATGAGTCTATATAGGAAAAAAGCAACCTGATTGTTCTCCTAAAAGTGGTTTTTATTGCTATCTTTTATTTTTATGTCACTTTATCTTTTCCCCTAAAAAATTTCTCTTTCCCTTCCCAGAGAGCCATTCCTTATAACAAAGAATTTTTTAAAAAGAAAAAAGGAAATGGAAAAGGGTTGGAAAGGAATGAGAATCAGTAAAAAAAAAAAAAAAAAAAAAAAAAACTAACAGCATAAAAAAATCCAATGTTTCAGGCAATGTTCCATCTCAGTCTCTTCAAAGGAGCTGAGGAGATGCCTTCTCACATCTCATTTTTCAAGTCAAGCTTGGGATTTACATTTTCCCAACATTCAGTTTCAATTGTTTCTTGATTGTTGCTCTTTCTATTTACATTATTGTAGTCATCTCATGTATCATTTTTCCTAGTTCTGCTTTTAGTTCACTTTGTATCAGTTCATAGAAGTCTTCTCAAGTGTCTGTCTCTGTATTCATCATTGTTATTGTTTCTTACAGCTCAGTAACATTCCATTATACTCATGTACCACACTGTGTTTAGCCATCCCCAAACAACAGGCAGCTACCTTGTTTCTAGTTCTTTGCCATCACAAGAAGTGCGGCTCTAAGTGTTAGTTTCAATGAAGTTTGCTTTTCTGCTCATTACCTTATGTTGTATGTCAAACAGTCTTCCTTTGGGTTTTAAGAAAGGGACAAATTCCTTTTTTTTTCATATCCCTTTAGCAAGGATCCAGACGCAAGGAATTGTGTGGAAGAGCATTTGGGGAGAAGGGTTCAGACTCTCATTGGCAGCATTTGCTCCCCAGCTCTGAGCTCAGAAAGCAGCCACCCCACAAAGCAAAATTATCTGTTTGTTCCCTGCTGTCTGCCAGCTGTTGGAGAGGAATGAAACAGCTGTCCGAGGCTGTGATGAAACATTTTAAAGGGGGAATGTGGCTGAAGGATGTAAGAGCAGAATGTGACCCCCACATTTTTCAGGCTTAGGTTAGAGTTGCTCTTCTTGTATATGTGGAGTCCCTTTTACTCTTCTGGGATGTATGTCAAGCCATGAAATTAACGTCTGCCAAATGAGCAGGTCATCCCAGTCCATGTCTGGACCTTAGAGGCATTTGTAAAAGGGCCAGACAGGCCACTGATGAGAAAAGCAACAGGCCTTTATTATGAGTATGTTTTACTTCACTCAAGGGAAGGAAAGCTTGGGATTTAGAGGACATCAGGGGTGGAAACATAAAAAGAAGGTAGGGACAATAGACAAACAAAGGTACAGCTAATTTTCAGGTATGCCTGGGGAGGAAGGTGGTTTGATAAAGGTCCTATACTGAAACTGCTCCTTAATACACACAGATTCAGCTCTTCAGTACTTCCTTCCAATCAGTATGAGGTATAGCTGGAGTCCTTCTCGTACACCAGGGCAGCAACTGAACTTCCACATTAGATCTGCAAACCAGCAGCACCCCAATTCCCCCCTCACACACACACACACACACACACACACACACACACACACACTCCTCATCCTCTGGCTGACAGGCCATGCTAGAACATCCCAGAGCATATCACTTCTTGAAGCTGGGGAAGACTGAAGTCACATAAAGAAAGGTAAGATCTTATTTTTGCTTTTATAGACAGAGAAATGTCAATTAGTAAAGCTTCATGGAAGATGGAAGTTTCTAGTAGGGAATTTTATCAGGCAGAAGAGGCCAAATCTATAGTCAGGAAAGTCTATTACAAGAAAGGCAAGGCTCCCAAGCTTAGAGAATTTTTTTCAGATTACAATATAGGTGAAAACCAAGACAGAGGTTGTAGTAGGAGGAAGAAAAAAAAGATGGGGGTGAGAGGAAGTAGTAGATTTACTTAGGTGATATTCTCAGCTATTTCAACAAGTAAAACTCTTCTATAAGTTGTCTTGAGAGAGAGGTGGTGGGAATTATTTAAGCCATTTTTTAAAAAAGTAGAGTAATATTACATTGCTTTGTATAAGGAATTCTGAGAAATAGGGAATTCTGGAGAAGTATATATTACAGACCAGAGACAAAATTTAAGGAAAAAATGAACCTTTTTCCATGGAAATTTTTCTAAAGTATGTCGCACACTTCTTGCCTTAGTGAACAGACTATACTAAACATAATTGAAGTTTTAAAAAATTATTTGGGCTCATCATTATGAACATCAGTCATACCACTGAGCTGTTATACATGTCCTCAGGCATATAGAATTGTTTGCCCCTAAATTAATGGCCCCTGATTTCTGTGCTTCTCTCTTTTTTTGGTGAGTATTCTGTTTATCCGGTATTTGATGTTTGTCATTTCCCAGAAAGCCTTTGAATAGCCCCCCCCAGTCTTCTCCATTTGTAATTTTCTGTCTCTTCTAGAAACAAGGTAAATGCAACTTAAAGGTGAAAAAAACCACAAAACCAGATAATTCAACATTCAGTTAGTCAGGAAACAAGTATTAAGCACCTTTTGTGTGCAAAGTATCATACTAGATGTTGGAGGAAATATAAAGTTTTAATAAGCCACAATTCTGACCTCATGAAGTTTATAGTCTTAGTGAGAAATATAGTGGGGGGAGGTATAAAAGGTGGTAGATAAAACCTTCTGGTTTCATATCTATGATATTATAAGATTAAAGTTTTTGGAAATAAATTGTCATATAACCAAGCAATCAGTTGTAACAATCACTACCCTAGCACCCATTGTCAAAGGCCAAGTATATTGTAGTTCATCTCTCTCTCTGGATTTTCTGGTACCCTTAAGATGGTTTCTTCATCAATGGCTCCAGCTCCCATCAATGATGTTCTTAAAGTATGAGGGGTAGGTTTCTTATACTTCCATGCAACTATAACTGTCAGAGTAGTTTTTACAAGGGAATATTTACTTCAAAGGGACAATAATGGATATATATAACATACTCCTCCAATACTTCATTCCCTCATCTTCATACTACATCAATCCCTGAGGACAGCAGGGCAGGACATTAAGCTTATAACTTTGCTCAGTTTCTATAGAACACAGTTTCAAGATCCAAGTCCAAAGTTCCCTTTAGACTTAATTCCAGGAACCCTAGCTTTTCTGGGGTTCCCTGACAGGCTGGCAGGCGACAACATCCTGAATACAGTCCTGGCTTCAAGGCCACCATGGCTCAAACTCCTAGGTCCAATGGGAATCACTCGGGACCTGAAACTGGGAAGAACAAATGATATGGAACAGAAAAAACCATCCCCAGGCCAAAAGAAACTTAGGAAACCCAGTTCAGTTTATAGTGCCTGTGGTGTAGATGAACTATGATCTTTACCTCTGAATGCAGCAGGAAAGAGAAGGAAAGGAAAATGGGAAGGAAAGAGGAAAAAAAGAAACAAAGAAAGGAAAAGGAAGGAAATGGGAAGGAAAAAAGGGAAAAAAGAAAGAACAAAAAGAAACAGAAAGAAAGGAAGAAAGGGAGTGAGGGAAGAAAGGAGAGAAGAAGGCAGAAGGAAGGAAACAGAGAAGGAAGAAAGGAAGAAAAAGAAAGAACAAAAAGAAACAGAAAGGAAGAAAGGGAGTGAGGGAAGAAAGGAGAGAAGAAGGCAGAAGGAAGGAAACAGAGAAGGAAGAAAGGAAGAAAAAGAAAGAACAAAAAGAAAGAAACAGAAAGGAAGAAAGGGAGGGAGGGAGGAAAAAGGAGGAAAGGAGGAAAGAAAAAAGGAAAGAGGGAGCGAGAAGGGAAGGAAGGAAAGAGGGAATGAGAAGGGAAGGAAGGGATAAGGAAGAAGGGGAGAGAAAGAAAGAACAGAAAGACAAAGGAAGAAAAGAAGAAAAAGAGAGAAAACAAGAAATGAGAGAAGGAATGAGAAGAGAAAAACGGAAGAAGGAAGAAAGGGAGAGAACAAAAGAAAAGAAAGAAAGGGAGGAAGAGTAAGGAAAGAAGAAGGAAGAGAGGGAGGGAGAAAGGAAGGAAGGAAAGAATTAAGAAGGGAGAGAAGAAGGGAAGGAAGGAAGTCAGGAGGGAAAGAAGGAAAGGAGTGAGAGAGGGAGGAAGGAAGGGAGGAAGGTAGGAAAGAAGGAAGGAAGGAAGGAAGGAAGGAAGGAAGGAAGGAAGGAAGGAAGGAAGGAAGGAAGGAAGGAAGGAAGGAAGGAAGGAAGGAAGGAAGGAAGGAAGGAAGGAAGGAAGGAAGGAAGGAAAGAAGGAAGGAAGGAAGGAAGGAAGGAAGGAAGGAAGGAAGGAAGGAAGGAAGGAAGGAGGGAGGGAAGGAAGGAAAGGAGGGAAGGAAGATAGGAGAGGAGGGAGGGAAAGAGGAAGGAAGGAAGGCAGAAAAAGAAAGAAAGAAAACAGCCTAGGAATATATTCTATTTCAAGCCACTAAGCAGCATGGTGAACATAGAACATTGGACCTGGAGTCAGGTAGATTAGTGTTGGAATCCTAACTCAGACACTACTTTTGTGCCCCCGATCAAGTCCCTTAACTTAAAAACAAACAAACAAAAAAAAAAACCCTGTTTCCTTATTTGTAAAGTAGGAATAATAATATTACCTACTTCCCAGGGTTTTTATGAGGATCAAAGGAGGTATTTTCAAAGGCTTTTGTAAACCTTACAGCATAATATAAGTGCTATTTTCATTATTATTTGGGGAGACAGTGTGCATATAGCTAAGTGTACATAAAATAAATGAAAGGCAGTTAGGAGAGAGAGCTAGCAGGTAAAAGGATGAAAAAACCCTTTAAGTTGATGCTGGAGCTATGACTTCCAGAAAGAAAGGAATTCTATAAGGTGGAGGTGAAGTGGGAACACATTCCAGATAGGAGGCATGGCCCCGTTCAATGGCACAGGGGCAAGAGATAAAATATCATGTATGAGGAAAAGTAAAGTAGTCCAGTTTGGCTAGAGCCCTGAGTATGTGAGAAGTAATGTGAAATCAGTATGAATATAACAGGATGTCCTTTGGAAAAAGAGTGCCTTTTGATATCTTGAGCATGGAAATGTTTTGATTATTAACTTGTCTGAGGAGCCCAACTTGTACTTCATGTTTTCTTTGGCAGGCTTTCTTTGCCCTGAAGGGAAGACCGGGGAAATCAAGTGAAGAGAAAGCATGGTAGGGCAAGGTGTATTTTCAGTAGGGAAAAGGAAACTGAGAGAAACAGGGAACTTTAGACCCCAAACATGGAGACCTGGAGTTTATCCCTTTTTTTGAAAAACAAAACAGTTCCTGAGATACTGAATTCCTGAGAGAGGTTCTGTTGAACATACTGGGTTCAGAGGTGGTAAATTCCTTGTTCTTCCTCCCTGGGAAGGATTGAGGCTGGGCCAGAACCAAAACAGAACCACAGCTTCCAAAGGCCAACATGGTTTTCTGGTGGCCACAAGTTGGCTCCATGGTTGGCTGTTACTCAAGCATCGGAGAGGCAGCTTTGGCTGTGACAGAAGCAAAAATTAATGGCTCCTTCCAAGAACAGATGATCTGGATAATTTTTTATGCTAAAATTAACTTTTAAACATGCTTATCCTCCCCTCCTCCCTTTTGGAATTTCATCTTTAAAAAAGAAAAAGAAATAAACAAGGGAACAAAAAAAATACCCTCTCATTTATGTCATTGTTTTTCTGTTTTCTTTGCTTTTGAATATAACTGAGGAAAAGAAAATATCATGCAAAGGCTGCTACAGATTAGCAGTAAGAAATCCAAGCATGCAGAGGCAGTTCTTACCTCTGCTAACTGGAGCCCTCCCAGCTCCACCCCTAGAACAGCTGATGGAATGCATTTATCTTAACTCACTAATTGCCCTCACCCTATTGCAGTTAGCTCTTGGTTATTTTAAACACAGGGAACATAACGTTTGATCTTGCAGTAAGGGTATCCCTGCCCATATTGTTTTGCTTTCCCCTTCGAGGGTCAGGTTGCCTCTGACAGTAACAAGGGCTCAGGTCTCCTTGGGCCCCAAATTACACTTCCTTGTTGAATAGAAAATACCACCATTTCTTTGAGATTTTTATTCCACATGACTCCTCTAATGCCTCAAATGAAGCTGAGAAGCTCTTGGAAAAGAAAAGCTTCCCCCTCCATCCGGCTTTGTAAACAAAGAAGAATAAAAACAATTCCAAGATCTCAAGGAGCAAATCTTTGACTTGGGGTAGAAACAACAATGGGGTCTATAGATCAGGGATATTAGTATAGAGCAGGAAGAGATTTCAGACATCTAATATAACTCCTCATTTCATATATAGGGGATGTGAGGTCTAGGGCATTTAAATGCCTTGCCAGAGGTCATACAGGTAAGGAGAAGGGGTAGTTAGGTGGCATAGTATAGGGCTTGGAGACAGGAAGACTTCAAATCAGGACACTTAGACACTGATTGTATCACTCTGGGCAAATGATTTAACCCTGTTTGTCTAAGTTTCCTCAATAAGTAAAATGAGCCAGAGAAGGAAATGACAACAACCCATTCCAATATATTTTCCAAGGAGACTCCAAATGGGGTCACAGTCAGACATGACTGAAATGATTGAACCACAACTACTAAATGAAAGCTGGGTATCTGCCCCTCTTAACAGAAAGGTGAAAGAAAGATTCAAGGTACAGGATAAAGATATTTAGATAAAGCCAATGTGGAAATGTATTTTGCTTGACCATGTACATTTCTCCACAAGAGTTTTCTTTTTTTTCTTTTTTTCCCTCAGTGGGGATGAGGAAAAGAGAAGAGATTGTAGTGTTGCTAGGCTGGGAGTGGAGTGGAGAGACTAGGGATGGGGTTAGCAAAAAGAAAAGAAAGGAGCCCACTGAAGCATTTTTAGATGCAGGAAATAGAAAGGTGACCAGAAAGAATCACAGACAAGTGGGATAGCATTGAAAGTTACATGTTGAAATCAGCATATACTTTCAAAGAAAACAAGCTGTACATAATAGAAATTTGCAATTTCATATACAATCATTTTTTAATGTCTATGCCTATGGAAATCCTTGTTTCATTTGTTGTTATTAAGTTCTGAATTTTTAGAAATAAAATAATGATGACAACAGAACACTGGAGATCTGAAGTTGGGCCTCTCCATTTATTTCCCTAACAGGCAGAAAACTGTCCCATCATCCTAACAAGCTGTAGCAAAATCCAACTCCCTCTCCCACCCCCACCCCCAACAATTTGCTACAGCTGGTTTTATCCTCTGTTCTCCTGCAGGCAAAAGTAACTGAGGGTTGGGGCTATATTAATGTTTCTTTTGCTGCTTAAGAATGCATTAAAAGAAAAATTTTTGAGAAAAGACAGCAGAGGGGCAGCTAGAAAGCATGGGGGTAGAGCACCAGGCCAAGAGTCAGTAGGACCTGAGTTCAAATATGACCTCAGACACTTACTAAATCTAGGAAGGAAGGAAGAGAGGAAGGGAGGAAGGAAGGAAGGAAGGAAGGGAAGAAGAAAAGAGGGACAAAGGGACGAAGAAAGGAGGAAGGGAAGGAGGAAGGAATATACAAGAAGTTAGCCACAAGGAGATCCCAAAAATCATGGGAGGCTACCCAGGACTTTTCTGTCACAAAGCTACATCTCTCCTTATTCTTTATACCTTCTTCTCCCCAAACTTTTCTTGCTTTTGGGATCCCATATGCCTTGATCCTAAGGCCTTAGTCTGAGATGACAGGAAATGTCTCCTGACATCATTATTTTCTAAATAGTATGCAAAATTTCACCTATAATATTAAAATAAAAAATGTTTTTCAAAACAAAATAATCCAAGCTCTATTGTCTCTCTTTGTTGGAGGTACAAGATGTGACTGTTACACCTTCAGATGTGAAGATATGATTATAAAAAAAACTAGAGTTCACATGTTTAGGATGCTTGGCAGATGCTAAACTCTTCTGTCTGATGAGGGAAACTATGTTTAACTCAGGGATCACTAAAGATGCAAACCTTCACAAAAGGAAACTACATTGAGGTCATTAGACTGCCAGGATATGTCATTTTTATTACATTGTGTGTTTAGATTTTGCTTAACCTTCCAGAGAACAAGATATAATAATAATCTCATCTGCAATTTATGCAACCCTTAAAAATTTGCAAAGCATTCCACATATATTATCTCAGTTTAGCTTCTCACAAGCCCTCTGGGAGATAAATGGCACAGTAGATGGAGTATAGATACTTGGAGTCAGGAAAGTCTGAGTTCAAATGTGACCTCAGAAACTTACTAGCTATGGGGTGATAGGACCGTGATACATTTAATCTCTCTAGACCTCAGTTTCCTCATCTGTAAAATGGGGATAACAATAGCAGTTACCTTCCAGGATTAGTGTAAAGATCAAATGAATTAACATATTAAAGTGTTTCCCAAATCTATAAAAGCACTATAAAAGGGTAGCTATCATTATGGTATCACAATGCTGGTCTCATCACCATTTTGCAGAAAAGGAAATTAAAAAAACTCAAAAATTATAAATATTTGCCCCAAATTAGTTGTTTGTTTTTATTGTTTCTTCTCTGTTTGCAGAAACTTGTTTATTTAAAATTGAGAGGAAGCAATGGAAAGATTGCTGGCTATACAGTTAGGATTTAAGTCCAAGTCACATTATATCTTTGTGATGCTGAATAAGTCACTGAACCCCACCAAAGCTCAGTTTTTTCCTTTCCTTTTCTTTTTTTAAGGCAATTGGGGTTAAGTGACTTGTCTAGGGTCACACAACTAGAAATTGTCTGTGGCTGGATTTGAACTCAGGTCCATCTGCCTCTATCCATAGGTTCTGTGCTCTATCCACTGAATCATTTAGTTGTCTCCCATGTGCTCATTTTCTAATTTTAATTTTTTTGGGGGAGAGTGAGGCAATTGGGGTTAAATGACTTACCTAGGGTCACATAGCAAATAAATGTTAACTATCTGTGGCTAAATATGAACTCGGGTATTTCTTTCTCCAGGGTTGTTGCTCTATCCACTGTATCATCTACCTGTTATTTTTCTCATTTTTTTAAATGAAGGGATTGGACTCCATGACCCTCCAGGGTTCAATCTAGCTATAGATTATGATCCTATGAAAAAACAAATTATTTATTAGCCTTGGATCATCTCTCCATTTGTAACTTTCTCTTATAGAACTTCCATGGAGAAACTTGTGAGCAACTGTGATCCTGCAGAAATCTAAAATCTATTTAACCCAAGTAATGCAAGCATAGGAATTCTGACCCACATTTGGGGTTTTTAGTAGTGGAAGAAGATAGACTAAAGAAACACTCTCCTCTACATAGAATATTCTCAGAATCTGAATAAGAGTCTGTGTTTCCATCCTGTGAGAGCAGCCAGACTTTTTATGAGACCAACTTCCAGGTTATGGCTGGCCAAAGCATTGAACGTCCCCCAAAGGAGAGGCTGACTGGCAATCACCCTGACCAAGATGGTCTCTTAAATTCAATCAACTTCCCCAGTGGGCAGCAAAAGAATCAGTAAAACTTGTACAATTTTGTGGATCCACATTCCTGAAAAATCCCTCATCTGAACATGGATTTAGGGTACCCAAGATTTAAATGGCATGAGCTGAGCCTGAAGAATTTCCTTGAGATCTACTGCAAATTTACTGCAGACTTAACCTTGTTGGTATGGTTAGTATGAAGAGCACTGGTAATTAGGGTAAAGCATCTTGGGCCTCTGATTTCATTGGCAATGAAATTGGTAAGAAAACTCCCTTCACCAGTTCAAGTCAACATTTTCCTTACAAATACAATTTTAAAGAGTCTAAAGCATTGAGAGATATAGTGACATGTCCTAGGTTATACAACAAGTGTATGTCACAAGGACTTGAATTCATGTCTTCTTGATTTCAAGTTAGATCTTTATTAATTATGCCAAGATCTTATCATTTTTTAAAAAGAGCCGAAGCAGTAACTTAGATATATATATATATATATATATATATATATATATATATATATATATATATATATATAGTGTGTGTGTGTGTGTGTGTGTGTGTATGTGCGTGTGTGTGTTTTCATACACATATATATATAGAATAAAAACTATCTCAAATATTCAGGCAAAACAAAGGTATCTGAATCATAGGATGATAAGGGTAAAGGTGAAAGAGACTTTTGCGGCCATTTAGTCTAATTATTTCAGAGATGAGAAAATGAGTCCCAGAGATGCTCAGGATAACTTGCTCAGGGTTATCCAGATAGTCCCATGTTAATGGATTCCAGAATCATCAATGTGATATTAGTGAAAAGAGACAGGAGTTTCCAATCAAATCTTATCTCTGTGCTATCATGAACAAACCATTTGTATTATCTGGTCTTCAATTTCTTCATGTAGGAAATTCAGATTTTAGACTATATGAGTTCTTCCTACAAGTAGATCTCTGCTGAAAGGCGTTACTTACTTCCATCCCAAGCTGCACAAAACATGACCGGGGGAGCAGCATGAAATGAGTCCTGAAATGAGTTTTTTTTAAGACAAATTAAGTTGAGAATGAAAAGGAAGTCAGGGACCTCAGAACACAGCAAGGCTGTTCCATCTGGCAGGGAGTAGGGAGAATTTTGCTTGGGGTAGGGCAACAAGGAAGAGAAATCATGTATCATCAAGTACCTTCCAAATTTAACTCACCAGCTAATGCTGCTCAGTTGAAATATTTCTAAACTGCATAAGTGCTGTTAGTATAAATGCTCTCTAAATTTCAGTGCCCTGGATCAAAGCTCTGATCATCCTCCCCTCCTTAAAGCTCTGCCCTTCAATGATTTTAAAATGATAAATGTTTTCATTCTCACAACGTTCACTTTAGTTATATCTATTTATGAACCTTGTATATCTCATTGTCTGAGATAGCATCCTGTGGTGGAGAAAGCACTGATCTTTCATTCATAATACTTTTACTGGATTATTGTAGTCCCATTTCTTACCTTTAAAAGCTGTGAGGCTGTGACAAGTCATTTAAGTTTTCTGGGCATCAGATTCCTTATTAGCACACTAGGAATAATGATCCCTGCATGCCTATCTCATAGGGTTGTTATGAGGAAAGAATTTACCTCAATATGCTATCAATATGAGGCTGCTATTATTTTGAGCAATTACTGAATAAAATTCATTCACAGAATGTGGGTAATGAAGGGAAAGGAAAATTGGACTTTGAGTCAGAAGATCAGAATTTAAATCCTGACTCTCCCACTTGCCTCCTTACCTGAGGAAAAGGAACCTCAGTTCTTTTTAATCATATAGGGGGGACCTATGACTCCCTAAATCAAAGATCGTAGACTTGACAGTTACCTCAGAGATTTCCCAGTTAGGGGAAACTGAAAACAGGAATCAATCCATTTTAAGTCACCCCAAACAGTTTTCCAGATCAAGGTTACACAAATCAAGAGATGGAATATTCACTACATATCAAAGCATCTATTGGCTTTTAAATTTGCAGTGTTAACA
This sequence comes from Sarcophilus harrisii, assembly GCF_902635505.1. Lineage (NCBI taxonomy): Eukaryota > Metazoa > Chordata > Mammalia > Dasyuromorphia > Dasyuridae > Sarcophilus > Sarcophilus harrisii. The sequence continues at coordinate 579,422,231 of NC_045426.1, read as the reverse complement.
TCAGTATCTGTAATTTTATGTTCTTTTTTACATTCACAGGAAAGTTTATTTTCTCTTTTCTATCCTTACCACATGTTTTCCTTTTCTTTTCTGCTTATGCTCTTTGTATTTGGAGAGAAATGAATAAAAGGAGTTCCATAGACTGATATGCAACCAGTTTGCCCACTGCCCTCAGAAGATTCAGAGTCACATTATGGAAAGATTCTAACCAAAATTACCAATAATATTTCTGTAGCCAAAATTAGGAGGAACTGAAAGATTTTTGGATCTCTGACTTCTTTGTCTTTGTTGATCCCTAAGCCTTCTTTGATTCATTTGAATATTCATATAAATAAGAGATTTTAAAATTTTGGGGGAAGGTCTTGAGCTCTTTTGGCAATGTAGTTAAAATTTATGGAACACTACTCAGGATAAAGTTTTTAAATGTATGCTATAAAATGCATAGGGTTACAAAAGAAACTAATTATATTGAAACGCAGTTATCAAAATATTAAATAAAAATTATAAATCCCGAATTTTTTGCACAGATTGTAAGGGGATCTGTGGACCCTAAATCCCCCTACTAGTCCACCCTACTCTAAATCTTTATGACTCATGGAAATTCATAGATCTTTTCAGAATAAAGTGAAACCTATAATTTAGTTAAGAAGCTGAGATAATGACATCAATCAAGAATAATGATATATGTATATATATATATTCTTTTTAGAATCATAAAATGTTGGAGATAAAAGGGGACATCCATTAATGCATTGACTTTATATTGATGTATATTACTGTTATCATTTAAGTCCAAACAAGTTCTCCTGAACACTAGTGGCTTCCTCCTAATATATGTAGTCTTAGATTAGTAATTTCTCTTTGCCTCATTTTCCCTAACTCTGATATATGGATAATACTTGTCTTCTGTATCAGAGAAAGATTCTTATTTAAGATTATTTAGTTAACAAAGTTGAGTGCCTCAAATGAAGGTATTACATAAACACACAAAATTATTTCATTAAACTTTCAGCAGTGAAGATTTCCTGGTGTTTATCTCTAATTTTAAAAATGTATTTTGTAGGAAGGAAGTCTATGATGTAAAGAAATAAGGCTTGCCAAAAATCAACTAGCATTTTAAAAGTACTTGCTCTGTGGCAGAGCAATGAGTAATGAGAGTCAAACAGCCCCTACTCTCAAAAAGCTTACATTCTAACCAGAGACAAATGTAACCACTATCATATTGTATTATTCACCTATTAGCTATTACATCTAGTTTTTTTCTTAATAAAATGATTGTATAGATCCAAATAAATTTGTTCCTGTGGGTTTAGTTTCATTTAAGATAATCAACCACTGTGATTAAAAATCTGCTAGCATCATCATCCTCAGCCCCATCATCTAATATCTGCTTGCACTATCTTAAACTGCTCCTATAGGAATTATGTGTCTGTAATTTGAAGCTATTGCTGGAGAGAGTCATAAATATTATGATCTCAGTTAAAGTTCTGTCACAAAGAAAATTTCAAAGATGCATTTCCTCAACTAAAGTTAAAAGGGTCTGAGTGTTTTTGCATTAAAAGCACAATTGGTTTTGTTCCATTCTTCTTCCTCCTTGATTCTCGTTGGTTTTGGCTCCAGAGGGCAGAACTTAAATTACAGGGGAAAAATTACGAAACAACAAATTCAGACTTGATGTTAGGGAAATTTTCCTAACTAATAGAACTGTTCAAGAGCAAAATGGATTGCCTCTGAAGGGAGGGGACTCCTCAACACTGTAGGTCTTCAAGCAAAGCTTCAGTGATCATTAGTAGGATATGTCATAGAAGGCATTCATGTTTAGCTAAGAATTGTCTCCTAGAAGGCCATACAAATCGAGATTCTGAAAAAATACTAAAGCAGACAAATTATCCTTCCATAAAATAAATACTTTTTTTTGCAAGGTAGTATGTTTAGTATGAGAAGCTAGATGACACAGTGGATAGAATACTGGGCCTGGAATCAGAAAGATTTATTTTCCCTGAGTTCAAATTTAGCCTCAGATGCTTCCTAGCAGTATGATCCTGGCCAAGTCACTTAACCCTGTTTACCTGAGTTTCCTCATCTGTAAAAAGAGCAGGTGGAGAAAATGATAAATCACTCCAATATCTTTTCCAAGAAGAACTGATATGACTCAAGAACAATAGCAACATGCTGTCATTTAGGGGAATCTTCTCTCTCTCTCTCTCTCTCTCTCTCTCTCTCTCTCTCTCTCTCTCTCTCTCTCTTTCTCTCTCTCTCTGTTTCTCTGTGCCTTTCTGTCTCTGTCTCTCTGTCTCTCTGTCTCTGTCTCTCTGTCTCTCTCTCTCTCTCCCCCTGTGTGTGTGTGTGTATGTATGAAAGAGAGAGAGACAGAGAGAGAAAGAGAGGAGAGAAAAAGACAGAGAGAGAGAGAGAGAAGGAAAGAGAAAGAGAGAGAGAAGGAAAGAGAAAGACAGAGAGAGAGAGAGAGAGAGAGAGAGAGAGAGAGAGAGAGAGAGAGAGAGAAAGACAGAGACAGAGAGAAGGAAAGAAAAAGACAGAGAGAGAGAAGAAGAAGAAGAAGAAGAAGAAGAAGAAGAAGAAGAAGAAGAAGAAGAAGAAGAAGAAGAAGAAGAAGAAGAAGAAGAAGAAGAAGAAGAAGAAGAAGAAGAAGAAGAGAGTCTCCTTGGTAGTCAGGTCAAGTCCACAGATCCTTTCTCAGAACTATGGTTTTAAATACATAAAATAAAATACATAGGACTCAAAAGGAAAACTTATTAACTATTATATTGAAATACAGTTACCAACCAAATATACAGAAATCTTGAATGTAGTAATTTTTTTTAAATCAAGGGCTTTGGAGTCAAAAGCCTTGAATTCAGGTCCTGGTTCTGTCACTTAATATTTGTGTGATTTGGTTTGTTGTTGAGAGGTTTCAGTTGTGTCCAACTCTCTGTGATCCCATTTGGGGTTTTCTTGGCAAAGAGACTAGAGTGATTTGTCATATCCTTCTCCAGATAATTTTACAGATGAAACAAGCAGGGTTAAAATGACTGCCAAGGATTATTTAGCTGATAAGTGTCTGAAGCCAGATCTGAATACATGAAGAAAAGTCTTCTTGATTCCAAGCCCAGGATTCCCTCCACTATACCATCTTATCTCTAAAATGAGGGTTGGACTACATAACCTGTTGAATAGTAGCTAGAGAACTGGCCTTGAAATCAAGGACACCTGGATTAAATTCTTTTCTCTAACATATTACCTATGTGACCACAGATAAGACCCAAAACTTCTGAATGCCTCAGAGAATTCTCTAAGACTAGGTCTTGCCAGTGTATATTAATGGAGAGTTTTCATACTGGGAGTTCCCCTCAACTAAGGAAATTACAAGTTCTAAACCTTTCTCTCCTCCCCCCCAAAGTCCTCAAATATCAATCCTACAAAGAGATCAATTTAAAGGATAGAATGCTTCTTAAAGTAAAGAAAACTTTGAAAGTTATATTTGCATGTTTTTTTCCAAGACATATACACTGAAGCTGTCTTTGGGGATCATGCCAGGAACATTCCTATATAAACAAGTGAGGGCACTTTATAATTAGGTAACAACCTCCTAGTGGGACCCAAAACAAACTTAGTTCATATTAAATTTATATTTATAACAAATAATGAATTGGGATTTTGTATTTGTAATTATCATTATCATGTCAATGATATCAATGATAAAAATAATATCGATGTGGCATTTAAAGTACCAAGGTTTTACAAAGTTCTTTTAATAAAGACTAAGACAGACAATGCAAATAAGACTGACTATCCCATTTTACAAATAAGGAAAGCAAAACTCAGATAATTTAAGATCAGACCATTTAGCTAATGATTTAACTAGCATTTATGTAAACTTTAATATTTGCAAATTGCCTCACATGTAATCTTAATTATTTTTCTTAACAAATCTGAGTGGTGCTATTATTATTATTATTATTCTCATATTACAGATGAGGAGCCTGAGGCTTAAGTGTTGAGAAGATTAAGTGATTTGTCACTCATTAAACAGCTAATAAGTGCCTAAAATGATATTTGAACTCTAATTTTCCTAACTGTAAACCCAACTCTATCGCATTGCCTTTGTGGTAACAAGTGAAAAGTCAGATTTGGAACCTAAAAGGACCTCAGAGATCATGGTCAAGTCTCTTCTCCTATATATGAGGAAATGGAGACTTACAGAGGTGACTTGTTCAAGATCACACAAGTATTAAATGGCAGAAGGGAGGATTTGAACTCATGCCTTTCAATTCCAAATCCAACCAGTGCTCTTTCTACAATGCTGAGGTACTGAATATTCAGCCTGCAGGTTGTATAAGGCCAGAGAGACCATTTGATCTGCCCCTGCCAGGCCATTGCAAATAATGATGAGCTGAATGCTATTGTACAACTACCTCCCACTGCTTGAGTTTTTAAGTTGATAATTTTGTATGGCTCACAAATGATGTTATAAATATCCAAATGTCCCTTGGCAGAAAAAAGGTTCCCCACCCCTGCACTATACCAAGAATTTAACCCAGAATCTAAGCCCCAGGATATTTTTATTATTCCACACTGCCTCTCACCCAGACTGCAAAAGCTTCAAAAAATGAAAGTTAAAAATTAAAACTATCACCAATGATGTCCTTAGCCATTTATTTTATATTGTTGTTCACTTGGTTTTTAGTTGCATCCATCATTTTGTTACCCCATTTGGGGTTTTCTTGGCAAAGCAGTTTTCCATTTCCTTCTCCAGCTACATTCAATTGAGGCAAACAGTAGAGCATGATTTGCCAAGGGTCACATAGCTAATAAAAGTCTGAGGCCAGATTTGACCTCAGGAAAAGTAGTCTTTTTGACTCCTAGCTTGGTGCTTTAGCCACTGTGCTACCTAGCTGTCCTATTGATTTCATATGGTCATAGATTTAGGATTGGAGAAGACCAGATTGACCATCAAGTACAACCTTCTCATTTTCAGGAAGAACCTAATGAGACTAGGGGAAGTTAAATGATTTGCTGACAATTCACACAGGGGCAGAGTCAGGATGTGATTCTAAACCCAGCTAGTTTTTCACTTCACAAAATCTGTTTACCACTGTTTGCCTTTACAGATTTGCCCTTTTAGAGAAACAAATAAGTTACTGCCACTAATGGCCAAAATAAAATTTCCAAATAAATAAGAAAAAATTGTTGAAATAAAGAAGATTTTGATAATTCTTCCTGGTTCAGTTTTCTGTTTTTCAGTAAAAATTCTTCCTGTTGTTGAGGATCCCTTCTTTGGTTCATCTACTTTCTTGTCTATGGAAAAGAGAAAAGCATTCCATAATTCCAATGTGGAAGAACGACTTCTCACAAGTCTTGATAGATGATGGGCTTGATAGACAAGAGAAGGAAAAATACAGCATGTCGAGGAAAAACCATGGATTCTTCAACAACGCTAATCCTCTAAAATGGGACAACACGTGCATAATAAGCTGCAAGAATATTTCTGTTTATGATCGATGTCATGACCCCTGTGGATAAGGAAGAAATTATATTTGCATAGAAACCAAAGGCTATCTACTAGAAATAAAAATGGCAACACAGAGGATATATTGTCCCCCAAGGACTCTTAATTATTGGGCCACTGCATCATTTTCATTAACTGGAAACTGATTTTATGACTCTCCAGAAGGTCCCAAGTACTTCATATGTTAATCACATAGGATATAGTGACATCTGGTGGCATCAAGTGGCCAAATGCTTACAAATGAATGATGTTCATGAACAAAAATAAAATAAATGGGATGATTTTTTTTTTTGAGTCATCAGAACCATTCCTCAATTCCTCTAACTTGCACTTTAAAATACATTGTTTTTTCTTCTATATTGTCCCTCTGTTCCACTAGTGAATAAAACATTTCTTTGTTTAAACCTCTCAAAGAAATTACATTTTGGTTGAAAGGAAACAAATATTAGGTTTAAGTTTTATTAGGTGACTAATTTGGGGGTCTAGTTTAATCAACAATTTTTAGAGCTAGTAAGTTTTCATTATTTTAGGTAAAAATTTTTGTTTTAAAAAGGTTACTTTTTTAAAAAGTCCAGACTTCTATGTTTGTCAGCGTGGGGAAATTCCAATGTGGAAATTCCCTTTATCAGATTAAAATACCCAATCAACTAATAATTGTCTATTAGCCAGGCATTGTGTTCAACATTAGTAGGCATAAAAAGCCAAGAATGAAACAGTTCTTCTCCTCAAGTAGCTTACATTCTATCAGGGAACTAGCAAAGGAATTCCAGCATCATATAAACAATGGAGATCAGAGGACCTCAGTTCAAATCCCACTTTTACCATTTGTGTGATTTTGGAGAGTTAATAAAGTCCCTTCTAGCCTTGTTTTCTCCACTGTGAAATGAATGCATTTGTGAACATGTAGATAATTTGTGTTTATCTGGAAATTCTCAAATATCAATCTTACAAAGAGATCAATTTATAGGATAGACTGCTTCTTAAAGTAAAGAAAACTTTGAAAGCTATGTTTGCAGGTTGTTGTTATTGAAGCTGTCTTTGGGGATCATAAATCATTATATACAAAGTAAATACTATGTAATTTTGATGAGTTGCTATTTTGATCTCTCTATCTACATGTGATATGGTGACAATATGGCACTGATCACTGGGGAAGATAAAGAATATCTCAGCTGCAATTTATCATCCTAGAGAATTAGCAGGGGATAGTAGAAGGTTAAATGATTTGCCCAATTCACAATTATGGGTTAAGTGCCATGTGCTAGAACTCAGGATAAAAAGACAAAAATTAAATAGTCCCTACCTCAAGGAATTTACAATCTATCTTCCAGGGTCATGGAGGATTTATCAGAGGCAAGACCTGAAACAAAACTTTCTGACTCCATGTCTGGTCTTCTAGGTCCTGAGCCAAGTAATGGTTTTTGAAAATGAATAAATATGATTCTTCTAATTTCTTTGCAGCCAAGATGGGAATAAATGGAATGTAGTATATTCACATACTCAGTACTATCATGTTACTAAATTATTTGATCTCTCAAAAATATATTTGATTCAATATAGTAGAGAATTAGTATGAGAAGCCCAGTGGTGTGGTGAAAAACAGAATAGTATAGTGGATAGAGGATTGGATTATCAGAAATCCTGGCTCAACCACCTATCTGGTTGTATGACATTAGTCAGGCCAGATGCCCTCTCTTATCTTGCTGTTGTTGCTGCTGCTGCTGCTGTTTTTGGTGAATTGAGAGTATGAAAGTAGATGATCTCTAAAATCCTCTCCAACACTAACATTCTAAAGATAGGTAGCCTCTTAATCACCCTAATTTATCTTTAAACAGCTAAGTATCAGATAAAGTAAAAAAAATTAGCTTTTATAAGCCTCAGTTTCCTCATTTATAAAGTAATAGGATTGGAATGGGGAATCTTTACAGCTTTAACATGTTATGATGCTAACATTTTAAATCCCATTTTTCAGAGGGAGAAACCAAGGCAAAGAGATTTTTATCAAACTTGTCAAAATTGGTGTTGAGTCCATGAATGCTGTGGGAATTTCTGGCTTGAGTCTTTGCCACCTTTTTTTTTTGTATGTTTCCATTTAAGATGAATGACATGCAGTCAGTTGTCATGGTTTTCAAAAGATCTCTTATAAGTCTGGTTTTTGCCTCAAATTTTGGAATAAAATCATGTTTAAATTTTGTTTCCTCTCATCTTCTCCTGGTTTTGATTATCTCTAAAAGTAGTTGATGGTCTCATGACATGAGCCTAGTATTTTGGATTTTGTGTACCATGTTTTGAATTTTATGTGAAATTGTGGGTTTGATCTTTGACCTCTGTTTACTAGAATACTGATTTGCCACTAATTTGATAGCAAGCCATAGGGATCTATCATAAACAAGCTGCTCACTTTACATAGCCATGTTTTGCTCTTAAGTGATGGAGTATGTACTGAGTATAATTGAGAATCTTTTCCAGAAGTAATAAAAACCACATAACTCTGTAACTTCCCAGGTAGCATTGAGACTAATCTAATCACCATCAATGACAAAACAATAAGACTAGCAGATTGAGAGGAAGGAATAGATAATAAATGTGGGCAACCTGGAATTTTATTTTATCTCTTTTAGAAGAGGGACACTGTGGTATAGTAGAACAAGAGAGTTTGGAGTCAGGGGATCTGGGCTTGTAATCCTGTCCTCTCTCTCTTTGCTTCCTAGACTTTGGGCAACTTACTCTAAACTCTCTCGATCTCAGTTTCCTCATCTCAAAAATGAGATCATTGGACTAGATAATCTCTAAATTCTAATCCTGAATCCGTGATTCTACAAAGTTGTATGTACACTGGGAAAATAAAAATATAAACTCATGATGCCTAATACTGTGATATTAGTGTATCAAGAAGAAATCATCCTTAGGTCAGGTTTGTTATTTTTTTCCTTTACTTTCAACATTTTTTTTGACAATGTAGCTAGCAGGTTCAAGAAATAGCTCAGAGAACAAGTGTATGTGTAGATGTTTAACTAATGCTTGTTGACTAATTGTATATCTCCAACTCTTTGACAATCCAATGATTTTGGAGGCTTTCTTGAATTCCCACAAACATGATTCTTCTTTGTTTTATCTTGCTATTCTTCATGCTTGGAATGCTCTCCCTCTTCATCTACCTTGCTTTCTTCAAGTTTCACTTCACATCTCTTCTGCAAGAGATTTGTCTGAAATTCTATCCCTAAGCCTTTCCTGTTACTGTCTTCTTTCTAAGATTATAATATATGTACTCTCGCTATATTTTGCATGTAGGAGGTGGTGCAGTGGATGGAACCCCAAGGCTGGAATCAGGAAAGCTCATCTTTGTGAGTTCAAATCTGACCTAAGGCATTTACCAGTTCTGTAACTCTGGGAAAGTCACTTCACCCTGTTTGCCTCCATTTTCTCATCTGTAAAATGAGCTGAAGAAGAAAATGGCAACCTAGTATCTTTGCCCAAAAAAACCCCAATTGAGGTCATAAAGAGTTGAACACAACTGAAAAATAACTGACAACATCCTGTATGTACATTATTGTTTGCTTGCTGTTTTGTCCATTAGATTGTGAGCTCAGATTAATTTTGTTGTTGTTTTGCTTTTTCTTTGTAACCTTAATTCTTAATAGTCCACAATAAGTGTTTCATAAAATGAATGAATGAATGAATGATGATGACAACACAGATGAGAAGATACTCTAGCAATATGCAGGTGGGGTGAAGAAAGAGATCTAAGTGTCACAATGCATAAGCGTAGGACAAGAAGGAAGTTAGCATTTAAGTGCCTTCTATGTGTCAGATACTATATTAACTGCTTTATAAATGTAATGTCATTTAATCTTCACAATAACTCTGGGAGAAAGGTGTTGATATTATCTTCACTTTAGTTAAGGAAACTGAGGAAGACAGAAGTTAAACCACTCTCGAAGGTCACTAAAGTTTTCCTGACTGCAGTCTCATTACTCTATCCAGTCCACCACCCAGCTGCCTCTAGGCCAAAAATGTAGATTGGTACTGCCAGCTATTTCTGTAACAGTTCCTCCAACACTGCTAGTTGGGTGCTTGTACCCCTCCCTGCTCAATGCTGATCTGCTTAATGACAGGGTAAGGATTGCCCATCTCCAAAATGAGACATCTTTTACTTTGCCTTTACTCTGTTCTACCTAACTCGTGGAGCCCTTGAGAACACTCCCAGAGCAACAGTCACCAGTCATAGTTTTGTGCTTAGTCAAATTCAAGAAATATTTACTGAATAACTACTATGTACATATTATTATTCTAAGTACTATGGGGAATACAAAGCAGAAATAGAAATAACTCCTTTACATCAAATAATTCATGTATGGTTAGGGGCAGGAGAGAGCAATACAGAGAGACAGAGAAAGACAGAGACAAAGACACAGAGAGACAGAGAGAGACACACAGGGAGAGAGACAGAGACAGAGAGAGAAAAAGAGATAGAGAAAGGAAAACAAAGACAGACAGAGACACACGCAACAGAGAAACAGAGAAAGATACAGAGATACAGAAATAGAGAGAGAAAGACACAGGCAGGCAGACAGAATCAGAGAGACAAAGATAGAAAGACAGACAGAGATGCAGAAGGAGGAGAGGTAGATACAATTGCTAGAAAAGATGATAGATGAGAGAAAGATAGATGGTATATGGATAGATGAAGGATGATAGAGAAATTATATATAGATGATAGATAGATAAGAAATGATGGAATAGTGCTGTGATTTCACAGTACAGAGAACTCCTGGATAAATAAATTCCCTCTACCCATATAGGTTGTCAACTTCTCTAACAATTATGTTTTAAGCCATTCCCCCAAAGCACTAAGAGACTAGGGACTTGATTAGGTATCAGAAATAAAACCTGAACAAAGATTTTCCCAGTTCCAAGAGCATCTCTCCATCTACAAGACTAAACACAAAAATATTAAATAACATAATAAGGTCAAATAAAAATGCCAGACCAAGAAGGCTGGCTACAGGGAAAGATGTTGATTGAAGTAAAGACCCTGACAAAGAAGGAAACTGAGACCAACATTGATATCGCCTGTCCTGCCCCCACCTCCCCACCTCCAACAAGATGGAATGGACCAAAGACCAAATGGGATTCAACCATGGCAATAGCTATGATACCCCCAAGATGGGCAGACTGCCTTTAGTACCCTCTTCAGATTTGTCCTGAGGGAGGTATTACTGGATAGTGATGGACCTCCCTTCCCCTGATTCATCCTCCCCTAGTCATCATTGATAATAGATCCCTTCCCTCTCTAGGATAACAGAGCCACCATCTCCTCCCAGGACATGTTTATATATTTCTATTACTGGGGGTTGTCTGTGAGAACCTAGGAGCTACCTAGTTACTGGTTTTTGGTTGGTGATCTCACTTTCTTCATGGTGATGCCCTGGTTAATAATAAAGATATTTGTGTCCTAGCCCAAATAAATAAATTAAATAATGCAAGAATAGCACAAGTTGTTCATGACCAAGTAACAAATAAGTGGTGTAAATCAGATCTTCTTAAACTTTTTTCACTCCTCTTTTTGGCCAAGAATTTTTTATACAACCCCGAGTTTATATATATATAATAGGTATATAAGTCAAACATTTACTGATAATAAATCATAATTTTGTGATGCCTACATTAAGTGTCACATGGGATCACAATTCACAGTTTAGGAAGCTGCGGTCTAAATGGAGATAAAGAAATATTTCTCTTTCTTGCTCCCTTCACTTCAATTAATCCTTATCCAAGGCATAGGTTCAGCCTCTGCTTGGAGACTTGTAATGATTAGAATCCGCTACCTACCGAGGATGCCAATTTAACTTTTGAAACCTGTTAGAAGGTTTCTTCTTATATAAAGGCCCTATCTGCAAGTAGAGATTTTTTCATTCTTTATACTTGTATCTTCACCCACTAGCATTGTAAAATAAAATATATAAAATTATTGAGGGAGGATAGAAAATTATCTGAAATGGAAATTTTACTTGAAACTTGGATTTTTAAAATATTTTAATAATTAATAATAATTGGCCATTAAAATAAAAATGTTCATGTCTAATTCATTGACATTAAAAATATTGATTGATTGATTTTTCAAATTCCACTGTGCTCCAAATTCTGCCTACTACAGTCAAGTAAAATAGATTTAATACCTATTCCAGGACAGCCCTTCAAAAACTTGAAGACCGTTATCATATTTTCTGGGTCTTCTCTTTCCCAGGTTAAACAACCCCATTCTTTTAATTCATGTTCATATGTTTATATAGTATGAACTTGATAACTTCATCAATTTGGTTACCTTCCTCTGGAGATTCTCTAGTTTATAAAAATCATTCCTATGCCCAGAACTGAACACAATATTCCCACCATACCTCTCCTAAAGTGCTCCAAAATCTTATTATCTTTTTTGGGCTACAACTACAGCCCTTATATATATTTTTAAAGACAAACTGCTATAGAAACATTGAGATGGAGCAATGGATAGAAAGGTGGAATCCTTGAGCTCAAATCTGACCTCAGATACTTATTAGTTCAGTGGTGTTGGGAAAGTCACTGAATATATCTGCCTCAGTTTCCTCATCTATAAAATGAATATTACAACCCTACCTCCCAAGGTTGTTGTGAAGATCAAATGAGACAATATTTGTAGTGTTTTGTGGTGCTTTAAGCTATTATTATGTATCTTAAAGCTGATTTGTTGAACACAATTGTAAGATTTAATTTTTGTTTTTATTCATTCAGTTCAATACTCTAGCCTATTAAAATCTTTGCTGGATCCTGACTTTGTTATTCAGTGTTACTTACCCCTCCCAGGTTTGTATAATTGTGTGGAATGGGAAGACCCCTACCCAAAATGACTACTTAGAGATCACTCAAAGTAGAAAGCAGAAAAATTGTTTATTATAGCATCTCATGAGAGGTGGGCAGTCCAGCAGTGAGAGATAAAGGGAAGTGAAAGTACTCACTGCAGGAGGGCCAAAGAATTAGTGAATATGCACAGCTTTTATTTTTTGTTGTTGTTGCAAGAGATTACATCACAAGTAAGAGAACATTGGTGGGAGGGAGGAGGCATCTAATTAGTTGTTGCTATCCAGAGAAATTGGAATGGAAGTTTAGGCCTTCAAGTTTTAAATAATCAAGCCCACAGTGGTCAAGCTAATAGACTAAATATTGATAAATGTCAAATACTGATAAATGTCACTGCCTGATGTTAAGTAAATATGTCTGCATATTTTATACTTATTCAGGACACAGGGAAATAACAAAAAGTGGGGAAGAATTCATATAATACTCTAAGTTCTTCATTTTTCTATCTCATACATAATCATATAATTTAAAGAAAGTTACCCTGGTCTCCCTGAATCTACTTTTCTTCTGGCTAAACTCTAGTTTCTTTGACCAGTCCTCATATGGTATTGAAGAGGTTAGAGTTCCTGATGGTCAGGGAGTTAAATGATAAGGTTAGTGGGTTTGGGGTTCAGGGAACCAAATGAAGAGGTTTGGCTCCCCTAAATCCCCCTAGGATTCAGCATAGGATAGAGACTTGTGGGAACTCCCTTCTGGTGGTACAGATGTCCTTCATAAAGGAATTTATGAACCTGAAAAGCTAGACTGGTAAAAAAAAAAAGTTTATTATTGGCATTGAGAAGTCAGTCTTTACTATGCATGAATAGAAAGACTGAATTGCTTGATGGCAAGGTCCAGACAGAGAAGTAAAGTTTTTAGTGGAGGAGTCCTGTTAGAGAGGTATAAAGTCTTGTTAGGGAAATAGGTGAGAAAGATAAGGAGAGGATAACGCTGAAAAGAAAATATCATTTCAGCAGGCAGAGGTTGTGCTATGCCAGGAAGAGAGAAGTTCCTTGGCATGTTAGGTCCTCTGCAAGGACTGAGCCCCAAGTTGGCTCATTTTATAACTGAGGCCTTGGCTAAAAGCTGGGGGTTGCTCTTGATGGGAGCTGATGCAGCTTGAGCTGGAATTAGAATAGAGAATATTAGAATTGAATGAGTGTCTCTAGGCTGATCTTTAATTTAATGGGAAGCTTAAGCAATGGTGAATGTTATCAATGGGGGTAGTGACTGTCTCTCAGGATAACAGAATGAAGCTGTTTATCCTTTACAGAGGCTAGGATTCAAGGAAATTTTCTTCTTGAGAGAGAAAGTTTCAGGGTCTCCCCTTCAGTTTCAAACTCCCCTCATCTGTATGAAGTCTAGGTCTTTTCCCATTCTGATCTTCTCCTTGATATTCTTTTATATTTCTCTAGGTTTTTATGAACCAATCCCATCCTGTTTTCTCCATCTACCTGTCTAACAGTTATTCAATAGTTTTGTTGTTGTTCTGTTTGTTTGTTCTTTTAATTAGGACTGTGGAGATTTCTTTATTTATTATGTATAAGTATTCTAGTTCCAAAAGGGCTTATAACTTGGCTTTTGTGCAGGTCATGCTAGAAGGTCCTCCAAAGCTCTGCCATAGACCTTTTACACTGTTTGGATTGGCGTCTTATGAATTCCTATGGATTCAATTATTAGATCTATGTAGATGATTCTTATATCTATTTATCCAACTCTCACCTTGTTCCTGACCTCCAATCTCAAATCTCTAACTGCTTATTAGACATCTCAAATTGGATAACCCATGAACAATTTAAACTCTGTATGACAAAAATGGAGCTCATGATTTTCTCCCTAAACTGTCCCCTCTTCCTAACTTCCCTATTCCTATACAAGGTACAACAATCCTATTAGTCACCCAAACTTGCAGCCCAGGTGTCCCCCTTAATTTTTCATTCCTTCTCATTATGCTCTGCCCCCATATTCAATCTGTTGCTGAGTTCTGTTGACTCTACCTGTGCAAACATCTCATATATAGATGGTACTACTCCACTGAAACAGGGGTTCAATACTTCCCATATGAATTACTGCAATAGCTTTCTGGTTGGCTTTCTTATCTCAAGACTTGCTCACTTTCAGTCAACTTAGTTATTAAAGCAATTTTCCTGAAATGCAGATTTACCCACATGACTTCCATCTTCTATCAACTACAGTGACTCCTCCCTATTGCCTCCAGATTTAAATATAACATTTTCTCTTTGATCTTTAAAGACCTCCTTAACCTGATCCCTTCCTATCTTTTCAGTCTTCTTAAACCTTAATTCTCTCTTGAATTCTAGGATTCAATAACTCTGGTCTCCTTACTGTTGTTCTCATAGGATGCCCCATGTAATTCTACACATTTTCACTGGCTTTCCCCATTCCTGGAATTCTTTCCCTCTTTATGTCCATCTTCCTTGGCTTCTTTCAATTCTCAGCTGATGAGTGAAGTGAGTAGAACCAAGCAAACATTGTACATAATAATAAGATTATGTAATGATCAACTGTGATGGACCTGGCTCTTCTCAGCAATGCAATCATGCAAAGTAATTACTAGACTTGAGATGGAAAATGTCATCCAAATCCAGAGAGAGAGCTATGGAGACTGAATGTGGAAAGAAGAATAGTATTTCCTTTTTTGTTTGTTTTCTTTCTTGTGTTTTCCCCCCTTTGGTCTCATTTTTCTTGCACAATATGACAAATATGGAAATATATTTTAAAGAATTGCACATATTTAACCTATATCAGATTGTTTGCTCTCTCGAGGAGGGAAAAGGTAAAGGAGAGAGAGAGAAAAATTTGAAAGTCTTACACAGTCTTACACACACATACATTAACTCACTCACACACAATCCACTCTAAAAACTGAAGAACATGAAGAGATATAGGAGAATCTCTTCCTGTGTCAAGAGGTTGAAGAGTAGAAAACTGTCACAGAGAAGAGAAAGGAATGAATAAAGACCGCTGAGCCCTTGGAACTAATCTTACAAAAATGAATGTTGAAAATTATCTTTACATGTACTTGGAAAAATAAAATACTGTTGAAAATCATAATCATAATAAACAGCTAAAATACTATCTTCTGCAAGAAGTTTTTGTAAGTCTTCCTTAATGTTAATACCTTCTCTTTTAGATTATCTCCTTGTTTATGTCTTATACATTATAGAGCCTCTTTAAATTGCGAGCTACTTGTGGACAGAGACTTTTTTCCTTTTGGTTTTCTTTTATATTCCCAGTACTTAGAACTATGCCTGGCAGTTGGTAGGCACTTAATATTTGTTGACTTGATTTAACTTGAAAACACATAGGTCTTCTTTTTCTTTTCATTACAATCATTTCTCTTTCTGTATTTAGAATTTGATTCTTAAGAGCTTCCCTGGGGCAGCCAAGTGTCACAGTAGATAGAGCACCAGCCCTGAAGTCAGGAAGACCTGAGTTCAAATCAAACACATCCTAGCTATGTGACCCCAGACAAGTCACTTAACCCCAATTGCCTCCAAAAAACAAAAGGGGGGGAAAAAAGAGAGAGCTTCCCATCTCTCTTGGGCTGACATCCTTTATCATTTTATTCTACCAATACTTCTTCTGATCTTCCCATATGGCCCATCCCCCATGCCTGGGCTGTACTCTCTCCTTACCTCTACTTCTACTTCATAGAGTTTATTCTTCCTTTAAGATGCTACTTCAGCACTATCTTCTGAATGAAACTTTTCCTGATTCTACCCAACACATCAGACCAGATCTCAGAGACACCTAAGTGCTCACTGTGTTAGGACCTGTAGTTTAATTTAGCTATACTTTGTGAACTTGTGGGTAGAAAGTTTTATAACTTTCTCCTTTCTTGGATTTTTTTTCCTTGTAGCTATCTGAAGTGCTTCCTATTTCATATCTATTGTCTATGATGGGTAGCTTGGTGGATATACACAGGACATTTTATTGTTATTGTTATTGTTATTTCATTCCTTTTCCACATAAATCCATTGGGTTAAGATATGTAAGACCCCACAAAATTACATTCTTCCTGGCCATTATTAGATGAAGTCCATTCTTGACCAGTAGCCCATAATTCCTAAATTTTAATCCACAATTTAATCCACAAATTTAATCCCATTCTCGAACATCATGTTCTTACCCTTTCTGTATATCTTGTTTTTCTTGGGCAATGGTGATGAAATAACACCCATGTTTACTGTGTCTTCAATGTCTTGCACAAGACTTTGTAAGCCTTGGCAATGCCTTTTAGATTCTTTCGGGCAGCTTCATATGTACCATGTGCATCACCACAAAAAGGAGAGTAATTATATCATTTGACAAGTCTTATGGAGTTTTCTGTCCTATTTTGTATTTGTGTCCAGGGAAGACAGCAGACCTTGTTGATGATATTATCATCTCAAAAAAATCCCCTATGTGGAAGATGGCCATCAACCACCATTGCTTAGCCCTTGCACCTATGGCTCTATTTGGATAATATTTAACTTTATTTGGCAAGTTAAGCTTGTAAATTTTGTAAATTATCACACCTTAGAAGAATAGCAGTTGGTATCTCCTTTGGATATCTAATTCCCTTTCTTTTGGGGAGTGTTTTTTAATCTGTTCTTTAGTTCCAAGGGTCCAGTGGTCTTTATTCATTCCTTTCTCTTCTCTGTGACAGTTTTCTGCTTTTCAACCTCTTGATACAGGAAGAGATTCTCCTATATCTCTTCATGTTCTTTTTCTTCAGTTTTTACAGTGGAATGTATGTGTGTGTACCTTTTAATGAGCATTTCATTTTTTCCTGACAGCATGGAGAATTGAGGGTTATTTCTATCTAGCCTTAATGTCTCATCAGTCTGAAATTGCCATCTTTCTGCTAGACAGTTTGATCTCCTTCCTGTCCTTTCTGCATATCAAATTCATTGTGTCCTGAATGGAATCTCCCCTGATAAACCTGGCTCTCTGCAAAACTTTGCTCTTTCTGTTGATGCTGCCAGTCTCTTCCCAGCTATCCAGGTTTGAAATCTCAAAGTCATTCCATTTTTCTCTCTCTCTCGGCAATAGTTAATCAGTTGCTGAGTCCTCTAATTCCTCCTCTCCAATATCGTTCACATTTGTTCCCTTCTTTCCACTCACATGGCCATCATCCAGTTTCAGATGTTCATTTCCTTAAAATCTTCACTATTACAATAATCTCCTGAATAGTTTCTTTGCCTGTCATCTCTCTCCTGTCCAATCCTTCATCAACACAGCTTCCAAATTGATACATTCCTAAGACAGATTTGGCCATGTCCTTCCCTACTCAACTACTACTTCTGAAATTAACTATAACTTCCTTCCCATTTGGCTCTAATCTACCTTTACCTCCTTATTCATATTATTTTCCTCTATGTTCCAGCTGAACTGGACAATTGGCTATCCCCCAAACTCACCATTATATGACCAATGTCTGAAATTACTCTCTCCTTGATTCTATTATTTGGTGTATGTATCGGGCATAGCTCACTAGCATTGGAGTCAGGAAGACCTGAGTTCAAAATTTTGTTTCTGACATGTTATTTGACAATGAGCATGTTATTAAAGTACTCTGAGCTTCAATTTCCTCATCTGTCAAATAAAAAAGTTGGACCAGATGGCCTCTGAGATGCTTTCCAACTCAAGAGATATGATTAGGTTGCTACTTCCTTCATGCAGACCCCCTAACCCATTCTCAATGTTTTTCCCTTCCCAAATTACTTTATTTTTAATTAGGCATCCATATTGAATCTCTACCCCTTCATCCCAGTAGGTTAATATAAGCCCCTCAAAGGTAGACACTGCTTTTTTTTTTTTTTTTTTTTTTGGCCATTGTATCTCCAGCACCTAACATAGTGTCTGGCTCATTATAAACCAGGACTTGGTAAATGTCTGTTTAATTGAATCACTGAGAGTTGGAATGGTCAGGAAAGGTTTTTCAGAGGAAGTGGATCAGGCTTTAAAAAATGAGTCAATGTGGAACAAGTTAAGGAATTAAAAAAGAGAGAGAGAGAGAGAGAGAGAGTTGAATAAATAAATAGGAAGGCATTCCAGGAAAGGAGAACAGCACAACCAAAGGCACAAAGGTGGGAATGCTCATGATTTGTTTATGTAATAAATAGTTCAGCCTGGCTGGAGCAAAGGGTTTAGGTTAAGGGAAAGTGAGCTATGAAGGTCAGAAAAGTAATAAGAGACAGATTGTAGAAATTATTGAATGCCAGACTAATTAGCTCCAATTTTTTCCTGTAGGTAAATGAGAAATATGAAAGAATGGGGAAATGACATGATGAAAAATGTGTAATGAACGCAATTGTCTTCTTAAAACCTCTTCCTTCCCAACCCCTCCCCCATCTTCTAGTATCTCTTTGCTGCTGACAGTTCTCTTTGATGTCAGTTCAATCTCTTCTGTATGGAATGGGATGAAAATCAGGCTAAGGACTCATGAAGAGTTGTGAGATCCCTAAAAAGAAAAAAAAAATCACATGTAAATCAGTGCTATCATTGCTGTTCAGTCCTCCCCCGCCCTTTGGCATATCTTTTCTTTTTGGAATTTCTTCCAATTTCTTCCCATTTCAAGATGCTCCATGCTGGAGCATTTCTTGAGGCTGGATCTCCAGAGTACTCAAGAGGTGATTGCTTCCTTGTTTTATGATGTGTTGGTTTTGGATAAGCAGCTGAAAAGATCATTAGCATTTTTTTCTGCTTTGCAGCCTTACTGAATTGCAAGCAAAAATCTAATCCCCCTGCAACTTATAAATTCTGTTCACTTCTTCTTGAAGGATAGTTCATTTTACTTTCTTGTTGCTTGTTTCCAAATTTTTTCACACTATGTATTATACTTTCTACAATGTGAATGTGACATTAATACTGTAACTGTAACTAGCCAGGTTAAATGGTAACATGGTCAATAGTTTCTGCAACAATTTGGACAGTGCTCTCATCTCCCAGATTTCACCAAACATAGTTTATCCTTTTAAACATGCTGGCTATTTGCACTTTTTTTCTTTCTTTGAAGGTGAATTTATAATTACCTGAATAGTGATGAAATTGAAGATCACCCAAAGGGCAATAAAAAAGTGTATCCTGGCCATGAGCAGGCACACGTTGATCATGATATAACACATGAATTACTGAGGAGAACATGTGTAAAGGATGTCAACAAAAATGTATAAACCAAAACAGATGGGCTAGTCTCAGAGTGCAAGAGACAGTTGATGGATTGTCCATGTGTCCACTGGTATCTTTGGAAAATCAAGGAAGCCAGCAAGCACATTGGAGGGACCACCTGTGAGGAAGTTATGGGAAGACATGGATAAGTATTCCACAGTGTGGGAGAGGCAAAACCATAAAATCTAATGAATTGAGTTCATTTCATCATTCTTTTATGTCTTCCAATAACTATATCCCCAAACTATTGCTTTAAACAGAGATACTAAAGCAAGCAGTACCTTGAGGTGGGGAATTTGTTCCAAGATGAAAACTTTGACCAGCTAAGGTCAGACTATTTTGAAGCTAGAAACCCATTAAAGCCAACATGTGTATTTCCAGAAATTTTTAAGTTCCATTGTGTTGCCCTGCTCAGTTTCTATAAGCCATCTATCTAGAAGACAGCACATGAAGCAAATCAGAGAGCATACCAGCTGTGATATCTACACTTTTTTGTGACTTAGGTTAAGGGCATAAACTGAATTTAAATAACTCAAATTCATTCAAATAGAACAATCAGCATTTCGGTCTCTAAAAGTATTCTATTGTAACTATTATTATTAAAAAGAAGGACTTAATAATAAAAGCTTCATCATACATAAAACATCCCATTGTTTTAGAAAAACATCAGTGAATACTTCATAAATTTGGATCCAAACCTTTTTTTTTTCTCAAAAGCCTGTTGAAAGCTACTCAGCAAAGCAACTGAGAGGATAAAAAAGAAGATTTTTCCATATAGAAAGTGAGAGAAAGCATGGGCCCCGCCCTGTGCAAAGGCATTTCGCATACAAAGGAAAGACATCAAAATTATAAACAGATGGGCAATCACATGGCAACCAATTAAAATATATCAGGTGAGGTCTTGTTCCAAATTTAAATTCCATTCTTGTTGGCTAACCTAACAGTTTCTTTAATAGCAGGACAAGCTGCTACGTGGAACTCCAACCTCAAAACCCTTTCCTATCCTTCCACCCTTGGATGGTAAAGGTTCAACTTGTGGAATAAGCCAAGAACTTGGCATTGGGAAGGCCGCGCATCTCACCATCGAGAAGTGATGGATTACAGAATGAAATGCAGCTTTTCTTGGCTAGTGGGGGAGTTTCCATTTAGTATTCTTTTATTATTTAACTCAACACTAATAATTTTTATTTTATTTTATTACCCTTGTTATTTTCCCTGAACAGCATGCTTCTGCCTGGCTTAGCACATGAATACAGGCCTTCATGAAACACATACTCATACTACACTCACATTCAAGCTTGAATTTTCAAATGCTGCCATTGATAATAGAAGGGGTCCCAAATTTGCTTGTGGAAGACGTAAGTTTAAATTCTGGGTCTGTTATTTTCTTATTATTTAAATATGAATAATTCATTTTTCCTCTAAGGGCCTCAGTTTCCTCCTCTGTAAGATGAGGGGAAGGGCATAGAATCCAGATCCCATGGTTGCAAAAAAAAAAAATAACCTAATAATTATTAAAATCCCTTTATAATCATAAGTGATACAAAGCTGTCCTAACTATGATTCAAATGATGCCAAAGTTTAATGTGTGTATAATTAAGAAATGATTTTCATAGTTTCATTTGGCCATTATAAAATAACTTAAAAGAATCTAATAATACAACACCCTTATGTATGTCCCAACTCTCTCTCAAAACACTATGAACCCCTTCCCAATGATGACATATTTAGTACTCCCTGGTTTTTGTTTTGAAAATCTGCTAATCTTCAACTTGTCTTCACTATCATTAAGCATGTAATGGAACAGTTATCTCACTGATTTCATTAAAAAATAAGGTGGACCAAACCTCAGCCATTTAAGAAGCTTCTTATGATGTCTGGCTGGCAACTCTTTGCAAGGAATTAACACTAACTACCACCAGAAGACACTAAAGGGGAAAAAAAAGAGAGGGTGAAGTTGATCATTTTCTTTCCCGATTTTGTATAAGAAATACAGATTGTAGTATTTTGGTATAGATTCTTGGATGATTGCATGGCTGTAGTGTTTTCCCCAGGGATAAGAACAAATGGAAGAAAGAGTTGCATAACGACAACAATCCCTTGGGGACTTTAATTTTTTTTTTTCAAATGAACCTGCCACTCTAGTCTGAGGAGGTCACTTTTCCCAAGCACTAGAATATTTACTTATATTCTCTCTACAAAGACATTGTCCCACTAACAGGAAAGAGCACCTTTTTTTAACATGCTCCATCAATTCTATCTAACCAAACCAACTGAATCAATCCTATAGAACAACAAAGACTCTCTGGTGCCCATGTGCTTCCAGACTTTAACTCACTTTGTATTTATCTTGCACATTCTGATTTATATCTGTTGTCTATCCCTTTAGAATGTAAACTTTTTGGGAACAGGGACTATTTTTGCTTTTTCTTTGTATTTCTGGTGCCTGGTGCAGTGCTTGATAAATGCTTTTTGATTAATTTAATC
Organism: Sarcophilus harrisii; assembly: GCF_902635505.1. Lineage (NCBI taxonomy): Eukaryota > Metazoa > Chordata > Mammalia > Dasyuromorphia > Dasyuridae > Sarcophilus > Sarcophilus harrisii. Next base: position 579,400,186 of record NC_045426.1, on the reverse strand, counting down.
ATTAGTCATGGAATTTTCTGTTTTATGAATGCATTTAAAAATAGACACACAACTTCCTTAGTATGGTACCAGGCAACCTACTTAGCAACACTTAGAGTACCCTGCATGAAAGTAATCCAACTTAATCTTTGTGACTAGGGATGACTTGGTTGGGGAGAGAAACAGAAAGAGAAGATGTATTCAGAAATTAAGGTGATATGAAAACAAACATAATAAAATTAGATTATTAAAAATTTTTTTTGAATTAAAAAGTCTAAAATGTAAGTAAATAAAATTCCCTCACTCTAAAGGAAGGTTTCTCATTAATAAGAAATTACCTCCACAATACATTTTTCATTTTTTTCCCTCCAAGTAATACTAGTAAGAACCCCAATGAACAAGACATTGACTGAAATATTTGATCAACATGAGATGGAAAGGTACAAGAATCCTGTACTTTGAAAATAATTCCTCTCAACTTTTTCTTCTTCAGGAATAGGGCCACTATTCTTTTAGTCATATATCCTTCTTTCTATTGGTTAGGACAAAGACTCTTCAGGGCCTAACTAGTTCCTTCTCCTCTATTATGCCATTTCCAATTATTCCAACCATTATCAATCTCTCCTGTCTCTGAACTCCTTGTGCATTTGTCAGGATAAAACATTTTATTCTTTTCTAATTAGTTTATGTGCAGACATGCTGTCTCTCCACCTAGATTGTATTACCTCATTCACAGCATTATTACTAAAAAATTATTCTGTGAAACTTTAAATGATATGAATATATGTGCATATGTATGTGTATACAAATACATATAAATACATATATACACATAAACATACAGATGAAGCAGATAAATAGAAATCATATAATAAAACATTTAAATTGAAGTATAGAAGCAAAACATAGCTAGCTAGAAAACCAAAGCAATAAATTGTCCTTAATTTATATAAACCAAAGGAAAACAATCTTTTCTCTCTTCTCCTCTCTCCTCTTATCCCCAGATTCCCAGGCTAATAGGAAAAAGGAACAAATTTCTTTTATGGTGGGGAGGGTGGGTTCTCCCACTCCAAAAACTCAAAAAGGAAGGTGTTTTATAACTTGCCACTAGTGATCCTAGAGAAGAGCCCTCCCAGAAGCAGCTTACCTTCTTAGCTGTCACTGAATGAGGCACTGATAATTCTTTATTGGAAGTTCTACCTCTACCATTGTCAATCAAGCCAGATTTGCCTCCACCAAGCTGCCTCTCAGTCTTCAATCAGCCAAAGTTCTACCTCCACCCCCATAACCCTCCCTTTGGTTCAAAACTCTTTCTACCATCCTCTTGTTTCCTTCCTTTTATCTAGAGAAGTCTCATGCCACTTCTTTCTGGATCTTTAAATTAATGTTCTTTTAACTTCAGACATATTACTCTACACACCTAATTGGGATTATTCATTCTCTTCAAGAAATAATTCTTTCAGAAATCACCCATTCATACATGGGAACTCTTCATGACATTCTTTGTTTTTCACCTTCTTAGTCCTACTAGTTGATACTCAAAAAAAATTCTTTAGGAAATTTCTGTGAGCTCTTTCACCCCTAAATGGGATCTATAGTTTCATTTAGCTCTTTTGCAGTTTTTGAAGCACTTTTACATTGGAAGTTTTCTTTCTTTCTCATAATAATCCTGTTTAGAAAGCAGAATATGCAGACTTCTTTTGACTTTTTTTTTTCATTTTCAAGATGAGTAAATGGGTATTGGTTTATCTTTTTTTTTTCCTTTTTTGCATCCCTAGCATTTAGCAGAGTACATGGCACATAGAAGCCACTTAATAAATATTGATTGAGTGAGTGAAGGAAGGAGAGCAGGGTGAACTAATTTGCCTCTGATACTTACTATGGAGACTTACTACTTTAGGTTAGGTAAAATCTTTTTCCTCTAATTTTTCTCTGCTTTGGGTGCCAGAAGCACAACTTTCTACAATTGAAAACTTTCACTTTCACTTTGATTTCACTGTTGTTATTGTTTTCTGAGGCTAGGGACATACAAACCTACTTCTGTTGTTGGTCATTAAGCTTCCAGGGTACTCTGTCTTGTTGAGTTCTCGAAGTTTTAATAAACCTCAAAGTAAAAATAAATAAATAAATATTAATATAGGGAGGAAAGGGACAGCTAGGTGACACAGTGGATAGAGCACCAGCCCTGAAGTTAGGAGAATCTGAGTTCAAATCTTGTCTCAAACACATAATACTTCCTAGCTGTGTGACTGGACAATTCACTAACCCCAATTGCCTCAGCAAAAAAAAAAATTATATATATATGGAGGAGATAGGGAAAGACATAAGCAATATGTTCTTTCCTGGCATTTTAAGAACCATCATGTGGAAGGGTCAGACTTATTCTTATTGGCCCCAAAGAAACCGTAGGTAAAAGTTGCAAAAATTCAAATTTAATCTTAAAGTAAGGAAAATATGCCTGACAATGAGAACTATCTGGAGGTAGGATGGATTGCTTTAGAATTAAAGAGATTATATATACTCCTTGGAGCTGAGCTTCTGAGACCCCCACAACTATCAAATTCTATGAGTCTGATTTTTTTCCCTTCTTTTTATATTTTTGAAATGATTTAACCTCTTGGGAATAAGATTATAGGTTCACTCTCCTCCTCTATCAATCATTCATGGAAACAAATGACATAAAAAATATTCTTCATATTAGAGCTAAAAGAATCGTGAGAACATGAAGCCATCCCAGTGAGATAATTTTGGTTGTCTTAAGATAAAGTACATGAAAACATGCATGTGTTTGAAAGAAATCATATTAGGGATAAGAGGGCTCTATTTATTTGGATTATTAACAGTATTTTCCCAAACTGTTAAGTTGGTGAAATTTATAGAGGACAAATTCCATCAAATTAATTAAAATGGCACTGGTAATGGGAATCTCCTCCTACTGTGATGCCATCCTAAATAAGATGATAATTCTAGGACAAATTTTATTTCAGACTTAGACCATATTTTGATTCACATTGTGGATGATTCACAATGGCCCCAAAACACATTCAATGAAATTTTAGAGAATTCCATATAGTAAGTTTGAAATACTTACTTTGGGTTTTAACCGATCACCACTTCCCAGATTCTAAGATCAGTTTCCTTTGTGGGGGTGTAAGTATGTGAAAGAGGAGAAAGGTTGGCAGTAATGGGATGTGGGCAATTTGAAATACTGGAAATGAACAAGTCTGTTAACAAGTAGAAAGTATCATATGGTGCCTTTTGAGCAAAATATGAAATATTTTTAAAATGTTATATATTATATATATATTATAAAAATATTATAAAAATTAAATATTATAAACTAACAGATTCTCATTTCAAATTTTAAAAATTGATCTGTATCAACTTAAAAATTGAAATGTAAAGGCCAAAGTTCTCCTTTCTTCCACTCCATTTTGGCATTTACAATCAGCTACCCTTAGCATAGGAGTGATTTCTTAAGGTTAACATGATGAAAAAAGTCAAAGCAGAATTAAATGGGATGCAAATCTGATGCTCAGGAGCATAATAAATGACCTTTGTCTTTCCTCTGGCCTCAGATGCCTCTGACAGAGTGAAGCTGACAACTTTGCACTGCTCTGCGTTACTCAGATCCAATTCATTTGCCAGTCAAGACATAACTCTTGTGATATCATTGGTCCTCTTAGAGAACAAAAGATAAACAACAAATATCTAAAATTATTACGAGGACCTCAGTTGCTAGATCATGACTCTCAGCAAAATCTCCATTATATATTTATGTATATGTGTGTGAGAGAGAAAGGGCAATGGTTATAGATTAAGCGGTACCTGGGTTAAAATTTTAGCTCTGCCACATATTACTTTAAGTAACTAATTTAATCTCTCTGGAAATCAGTTTCCTCATCTCTAAGAAGAGAAGATTGGACAAATTTTTAATTAATTGGAAGAAATGCTAAATTGCACCTAGAGATTAGTGAAACTAAAGATGTATTTTTTTTCTATGCAAGTTTCTAGATTTCCTGAAATCTATTCAAACAATTCTTAAAGCTTCTGAAGAAACCAGCTCAAGAACTAGATGAATAAATGAAAAAGAGCACTTATAAAGTATTTTCTATGTGCTGAGCTAAATGCTCAGAATACAAAATTCAAAAGCAAGATAGTCCTTGATCTCAAAGAATTCTCATTCTAATTGGGTTAGATAACATTTACCATACTGTCTAGAGTCTCCAGCTTCTTAAAACTGTGGTTTGTGACTCCACATGGGGTTTCATAAGTGAATGTGGGGATAAGGAAATTATGATTTATAATCAATAAAGGTTTGATTTGCATTCTAATTTTCTATATTGGGGTCATGTAAAAATTTCTTAGGTGAAAAAGAACATTTGGACAAGACTAAATTCTTAGTTTATAGCTTATAATCTATGCTCTTCTGGTTTTATTCACCATGAACAGAAAGAAAGGGACATTATGTTTTATATGTCCCTAACATAGTCCTCCCACTATTTATAAAATGCTTTATGTATTTCAGATTCAACAGGTATTTCAAGCCAAACTAGAAAAGTTTCATCCTTTAAACAAAGTCTCTCATTTGACATTTCTTTTAAATGATCCGGTGGTGAATCAGAGAAAGACTGAATAATCAGCCCTTAAACACTTCAGAGAGCAAATAACTTTTTACTGAATCACACCATAATAATGATTATTATTATTTATTTAAGACTTGAAAAACCCTTCACATTAGAACCTAAAGACAATGTTAGAAGGAACTAACTCTCCAAGTATTAAGAACTTCATTTTTTTTTAACTGATGGAAAAACTGAGCCACAGTGACTTGCATGTGAAAACACAGGTAATAAAATGTCAGCAGCAGGATTATGGGATCAAAACCATCTCATCCAGATTCCTAATTTTCCACTTGATGGAACTGAGGTCCAAAGAAGCTAAGTGAATTATTAGTTACAAAGTTGGTAGGTGGCAAACCCAAGATTTCAGTCTGAGTCTTCCTGACTTGAATTCCAATGCTCTATCCCCTATATTACTCTTACTATCAAATTAAATCATAATTACTTAGATTATTTTTCCTGATTAAACAATCTAAAAATATACCCACAAAATCAAATTACAACTTTTTGCATTGCTTTTCCTAGAACTGAGTACTTATTTTAAAAGGACACTTAGTGAGTCTTTCTCCCACATTACTAATTAACTAGACCATAGATCTGATTACTCACCCCACAAAATGTCAAAAACATTAATGTTCAATCTCAAATGCTACCCGATCTAACCTCTGTTTCCATCACTTGACTGCCAAGTTAGTACAATCAATCAATCAATATTTGTTAAACTACTATTATGTGCTGAGCACTGGGGATACAAGTATAAAGAATGAAACTTTTAAAGAACTTAGGTTCTATAAAGAAGAAACAATAGTACAGACTTAAAATACATCCACAAAAGTAGTTCAATAAAAGGTAATTTGAAAGGAAGGGCATCGGGTATCACTAAAAGATTGAAGCAGCCGATCTCACTGGAGGGGATACTTTCCAGACATGGAAATGCCCAGGATAAAGGCAAAGAGAGTGTCCCATGTTTTTTTAATCTCTTTGGAGTCAAAAAATCTGGATTCAAATCTCACCTGTGATGTCATCTGTATAGTTGTAAAACAAATGTCTTGGAGGATGGATTAGCTGACCCCCGAAATTCATTCCGTGATGGTGGTCTGGAATCAGGAAGATCATCTTTCTGAGTCCAAATTCAGCCTCAGACACTTCCTAGCTGTGTGACCCTGTTCAAGTCACTTAACCCTGTTTGCCCCAGTTCCATATCTGTAAAATGAGCTGGAGAAGGAAATGGCAAGGCACTCTAGTATCTTTGCCATGAAAATCCCAAATGGAGTCACTGAAAGTTGGACACCACTGCAATGACTAAACAATAATGATGACAAAAATCTCTTCCAGCTCCAACTCTGAACTGTGACAGGCAACATGATATAGTAGGTAGCAATTTGACCTTTGAGTAAGATGACTTGGTTTCAGATCTTCTCTCTTATATATCCTGGCTACATAACCCCAGGAAGGACACCTCATCCCTTAGTGCCTCAGCCAATTTTCTATGATGATATGAGCAGTTGCTGATGTTTCCTTGCTAGGAATAGCTAGCCCTGATGAAATCACAGGACTGAACAACAGTAACAAAACAAATTCTGTCCAAAGCAAAGCTCAGTTCGGCTTAAGCTAAGGGAAATGGTTTTATAACAACCGAAGTCCTTCCTGAGTATAAAAACTGCATTTATAAAGAGATATTGGTGGTGGAGGTGAATGAAAGAACTACTATTTTTCTTGGTAAGCCCAAACAGTTAATTGACCATTTCACTCTTTGAAACATGAACTTTATGGTTTAGATACTGACAAATTTAATCATGAAATATTCATTAATTTTTGAAATGATAATGTATTCATGGAAGGCAATTGTAAAGACCTCCTTCAAAAAAAAATAAACTCAAAAGTATAATACTAAGTTGATACATGAAATGTCTTATTCAGCACACAGTATATTCACCTACATTTAAATATTCATCAAGAAGCTCCTACCTCAGGAAGCTTGCAATTGAAGTTCAAGTGAAATCAATCTGAATTAATTAGGTTTGTCACACTTCTAGACCCATTTCTGTGCCAAAGACAAACAGCATTTGCAACTTATTTTTGCAAACATTAACTAATTAATATGTACAACATCCCTATGAAGCAAATCATAATGATATATGAGCTGGCAACCTAATTATCCCTAATTATTCACAAGGTTTCCTTTTTCCAAGTATGTTTTATTGCCAGTTCAGACATGTATGCTTGCCTCATCTGATCTTAAGATGCAGGTAGCTAATGAATCCTCTGCTGTTCAAGAGTCTCTTGTTTCAAGACACCCACATTTTCCTCCAGGAGCAGTTCAACCTGTACTCACTCCCCTATATTAGGACAGAGAACATGTTCTCTGGAGAGTCTGTTCTCTTATCTTCTGCTCCTGACCTTGAAATCTTCTTTCTACCTGGCAATTCTATCAGCAGTTGTTTCTTTGGTCCCTCCCGACAGACTTAGAGTGGAAGGGACCTCAGAGGTCAATTGAATGTTACTCTAATTGCCTAGACTTTACTTCTTCAGTTTCTCTTCTAACACATTTTCCTCCTTCAGTTTTAAAATGCCCATGGAAACAAACTATTTCCTTGACCTCATTTTTAAGTTCAATAATTACAGAAGTGCAAGGCTCTGAACATCCTATCACCTTATCTTCGATAACACTGCCCAGCTTTATTTCTGTTGCTGCCTTACCTCTCTAGGAGGATGGGAGAAGTTTCCCATATAAGGGATAGAATCAAAATCTATTCTTTCTGATCCTTCCATAGGTCCCCTATACAACTCTTCCTTTGTGTCCCCTTATTTTTGACCCATTCCTCAACTCATTTTAGGACTTAAATTTTTTTTTTAATTTCTTAAGCAGGGGTTTGTGGATAGATTTTAGGCAATACATGAACTTGGACTGGGAAAAATTACATTTTTACTTTTACTAATGTTTGGTTTCCTTGGCAATCAAGTGTTATATAAGAAAAAGTTGTGCATTTAAGTGCATAAATTTATCTTATTTCTTTTATTTTATAATTTTAAAATGAATTTTATTAATCCACAATTTTATATAGTTATAACAAATAGATAATTTAAGTGCTTAGTTTATCTTATACATTTAAAATCATCACACTGAGAAGAGGTTCATCAGAATGTAGAAAAGAGTTGAAGCATGAAAGAAAAGGTAAAGGGGGAAGTTAAATGATGCAGTGAATATAGTACTAGCCCTGGAGGACCTGAGCTCAAATCCAGCTTCAGACATCTATCACTTAGTAGCTGGATGGCCCTGGGCAAATCACTTAACCCCAATTGCCTCAAAGAAATAAAGAAAGAGCAGGCAAAACATTAGCCATGGAGTCAGGAAGACATGTGTTCATTTACTGCTTCAAATACTTCCTTGATAGCTGTGCAACTACAAAAAAAATCACTTAACCTCTGTGAATCTCAGTTTCCTCAGTTATAAAATGAGACTAATGCCTTTAAACCTCTATCTCACAGAGTTATTGTGGGGTTAAAATGAGATAATATATGTAAAATACTTTGGAACCTTAAAACACCATGTGAATGTTCATTGTTATTAATATACTGGGGGGGGGGGGCTAGTAAGAATGCATAGTGAGTTTTGCTTATGTACTCCCCATGTGGAAAAGATTCTGTAGGGGGATAAAGGGTAATTCCAGAAAAGCATAATGGTGTGTAACAGTGGTATCCTCCCTAGTATACAGAAGGCACAGATATTTGGTAACTGGTTCTGCTCTGCTAGCTATGTGATGAAGAAGCAGGCTATTGATTGACTATGTAGTCAAACTGGAATCTCATCAAAGGTATCAACCAACAAACTGAGGTGTTTTTTTTTAATTAGAGCTTTTTATTGTCAAAATACATACATAGATAATTTTCAACATTCACCCCTACAAAACCCTGTGTTCCAATTTTTTTCCCTCCCTTCTCCTCCCTCTTCCCAGTTAGCACATTGGAAAAAAAAATGAAAAAGAAAACAAAATGCTATTCCTCACTTGGACATGGAAAGATAAGAAGTGGTGAAAGTTTCTTGGTGAACAGAGGACTCTAGGTCTTTATATCCCCATTAAGCTACTTCATGTGGCCTCTGAAATTTGTAGCTCTGTTGTTGTTCCTCTTTGTTTATCTCTGATTTCCTATGCAAGGTAAAGGGGATTAAAGATGGGTATGAACTTGTTAAAAAAAAAAGTCAAGAGAATGAGCCTCCAGAATTCTGGGAGCTGGAACCCATGCCAGGATTTGCTGGAAGCCAGAGAGTGAAGAGAAAAGTATTAACTCACCTACTTGACCCAGCTGCTTGGACTTAACCAGCAATTATTTGCTGGTGAATTGAGTGGGAATAGCATTATGTACAAATTTGTTACTTTGAGACTTATCTCCTTGGGGATAAATATTAGAATGAACATCTAAAAGAGACAGAAATATTATTCAGTTAAGCAAATAACAAAATAGTCAATGATTATAATTATAATATAATATAATATAATATAATATTCTAGTGTTTGATAAACTCAAAGACCCCAGCTTTTGGGATAAGAAGTTACTTTTTGACAAAAACTACTAGGAAAATTGGAAATTAGTATGGCTGAAACTAAGCATTGATCCACACCTACACCCTATATTGAAATGGGTTCATGATTTAGACATAAAAAAACTATATAATAAGCAAATTAGAAGAACAAAGAATAGTTTACCTCTTAGATCTGTGGAGAAGGAAGGAATTTGTGGCCAAAGAAGACCTGAGTACATTATTGAATGCAAGATGGATAATTTTAATTATATTAGGTTAAAAAGTTTTTGTACAAATAAAACCAATGCAGACAAAATTAAAAAGGAAGCAATAAACTGGGGAAAAATTTATATTCAAGGGTTCTGATAAAGGCTTCATTTCTAAAATATATAGAGAATTGACTTAAATTTATAAGAATTCAAGCCATTCTCCAACTGATAAATGGTCAAAGGATATGAACAAGCAATTTTCAGATGAAGAAAATGAAAGTATTTGTAGTCATATGAAAAGGTGCTTCAAATTACTATTTGGAGAATGCAAATTAAGACAACTCTGATATACCACTACACACCTCTCAGTTTAGGCTAAAATGACAAGAAAGATAATGATGAATCTCGGAAGGGATATGGGAAAACTGGGACACTGATACGTTGTTGGTGGAACTGTGAATGGATCCAACCATTCTGGAGAGCAATTTGGAACTATGCTCAAAAAGTTATCAGACTGTGACCCTTTGACCCAGCAGTGTTTCTACTGGGCTTATATCCCACAGAGATCTTAAAGGAGGGAAAGGGACCCACATGTGCAAGAATGTTTGTGGCAGCCCTGTTTGTAGTGGCCAGAAACTGGAAACTGAATGGATGCCCATTAGTTGGAGAATGGCTGAATAAGTTATGGTATATGAATGCTATGGAATATGATTGTTCTATAAGAAATGATCAGCAGGATGATTTCAGAAAGGCTTGGAGAGATTTACATGAACTAGGTGAAATGAGCAGAACCAGGAGATCAGTATACATGACAACAGAAAGATTATAAGATGATCAATTCTGATTGATATGGCTCTTGTCAACAATGAGGTGATTCAGACCAGTTCTAATGGTCTTGTGATGAAGAGAGCCATCTGCATCCAGAGAGAGGACAGTGGGAACTGAATGTGGCCCACAACATAGTATTTTCCACTCTTTTTGTTATTGTTTGCTTGCATTTTTTTTCTTTTTCTTTTTTTTTCCAATATGCTGACTGGGAAGAGGGGGGAGAAGGGAGGGAAAAAATGGAAACACAAGGTTTTGTAGGGGTGAATGTTAGAAATTATCCATGTATGTATTTTGACAATAAAAAGCTCTAATTAAAAAAATAAATTTTACCTGTTGCCTTTATCTCCTGGTACATGAAATGAACATCAATGAATGTCTCCCACTTGCAAAGCATTATACTAGGTACAGTATATGAATGAGATCGTATCTGTTCAAGAAAAATACAAAATAAATAATCTGCAAAATAAAAAACACAAAACAAATCCTCCAAGGGAGGGAATAATGATAGATAATCTTTACTGAGGAAATGAGACTAGGTGACTAAGTGAATGGAAGCTTCACTAATAGAACTAAGAAGGTCAGAAGAACCAGAGAGATTTGTTTTGAATCAATTGATGAGAGATGATTTTTACTTTTTTTTAGTGTAAGCATTTATTTTTACATCTTAGAAATCAGAAATCCCTACAAATCAGGGCTTATTTTATTGATTGTGCTTTAGAAAATGATGGGGGAAATGTTAACAGCTAACTGTTAACATTTCCCCCATCAATTTCTTATATTAGTAAATGTTAATAATGCACATTAAATTTAAAATTGTGTTATACCTACCTTTTTTTTCCCTGAGGGAAACAGTTGAGGGAAACATTTTCCAGGATATCTCTAACCAGCATGTTTTAGGGGAAAGGTAGGTTTAATTTTGGACATGTGGAGTTGTGCGTAGTTGGACCTTGGAGGAAAGATCAAGGCTGAAGGAAAAAACTCAGCAATCAGTTTAATGAAGCCATGAGAGAAAGTAATTTGCTAATGGAAAGAATGAACAGAGAGAAATGAAATCATACACATCAGTCAGCTTCCCTAAGTCTCCCTACAAGAGAGAAGGAAAAAAGCTATAACATAAGAATTGAATTTTTAAAAAGAAATCCTTTTCTCTGAAAAATTGAAGTCAATCAGCCCTGTCAGTGATCAACAAGTGCTTAATAAATATCTACTATGTGTTAGTCATTGTGCTAAGTGCTGGGGATACAGAGATAGGCAAAAAAATCAAAAAACCAAAAAACCCAGACCTACTACCTGCCCTTAAAGAGGCTTAAAGTCTAAAGAAAGAGAAAATTATGTTTAAATTAGATAAAATGCAGAACAAATGGAAGGTGGCAATCCCTTGGGCTGTTTGGTGGCACAGTGGATCGAATGTTGGGCCTGGACTCAGAAAGCCCTAGGTTCAAATTTAGCCTCACATATTTAGTAGCTTGTGACCCTGGGCAAATCTCTTCATCCTGTTTGTCTCAGTTTCCTCATCTATAAAATGAGCTGGAGAAACAAATGGCAAACTACTCTAGTATGTGCCAAGAACATCTCAAATGAGATCACAAAAGGTCTGGAACAATTCAACAATTTCAGAGGGAAGGTTCTTGGTTCTGTCAGGTTAAGTTTTTTCTAAGGTAACATAGATTTCCAATGGTATGAATTAACTAATTTTTTTTAAATGTTGCATCAGATTTTGAATAGGAAAATAATTTCAAGAATCCAGAAAAGCTTCAAGTCTTTTTTATTATGAAAAATAAATGTCTAATTCTAAAAGTTATGTTTTCGTTGTCCTATGTATGTCCTTTGATGCAGTTAGAACTCTGAGACATAGTATTACTCCAAAATCAACAGGTTTATTATCTGCAGAAGCCTTCAGAATGAGGTTGGTTATTTATTTAATTGCATCACTCCCTTTCCATACAAGCCCTGCCCTGGATAAATTATCTGAATATTGACTCACCCTAAAATAAAAGATATATGCTGTACACTACTTAAACCTGCCCTTGGTTAGTTAGCCTGTTTATTACTTCAGAATGATTCAGTTATTCATCCTAACCACACCCTGACAACTGGGATGCGGAAAATTTCACACAGAGAAGAACAATTACATTTACATTTAGTATTACAGAAAGAAAGGGAAAGATTTGTCTTTTCCTTGCCAAAGCCTATCATGTTTTTACCAAAATATGCTAATATGACAATAATAATTAATAATATGTATATATAAAAAGAATTTTCTGGCTCTAGGGGCTGAGTCACTTGCCCTTCCTCAGTTCACTCAAGGCTCTTTTAGTTCTGGATCTACAAATGGGGACCAGATTCAGTCCTGGGAAAGCCTCATTCCTAAAGAGGTTCTTTCTTGGACATCCTCTGACTGGAACCCCAGGGGAAACATCTCTTAAAGCTTAGGTTTAGCTCATATCTAAGGTCTCCCAAAACAGAAAGAGTAATCCAATTCAGGTATGGGACAGTTATTTATTTCCCTTATACAAAAATTCTAAATACAAAAAGACTTAAGCATTTTCATTGATTAGCCTTCAGCACGGGTTATAACTTATGCTTTCCTAGGATGCTCTCCTATTTAAAACCAAATTTTTTTTTAATTATAGCTTTTTATTTACAAGATATATACATGGGTAATTTTTCAGCATTGACCCTTGCAAAATCTTCTGTTCCAACTTTCCCCTTCTTTCCCCCACCCCATCCTCTAGATGGCAGGTAGACCAATACATTAAAACCAAAATTTGAAGAATTTTGTGGGACTGATGAATTGGTATTTCACCTTTATCTTTGCTCTAGACTGTTCAAACAAGTCTTTCCAGGACCATGACCATGGGCAAGCCATGTCAGGATTTAGGATTCTCCTCCTGTCAGTGGTCATTTCCAAGAACCACTGGAGGAAGGGATCTCCTAAAATATAGCTGGTACTAATCGAAGAACCAATCCAACATAATCTTACAAAATGATCCTCTGATTTTAGTACTTTTGGCTGAGATTATCTTCAATTTACTCTGTATATATCTTGTTTTTATATTGTGATTAAATGTTTTCTCCCTTGTTAAACTATGAATTCTTTTTTTTTTTTGCCATGTGGAATTGGTGATTTCTTTTTTTAATTATTATTATACTTTTTATTTACAAGATATATGCATGGGTAATTTTTCAGCATTGACAATTACAAAACCTTTTGTTCCAATTTTTCCCCTCTTTCCTCCCACCCCCTCCCCGAGATGGCAGGTTGCCCAATACATGTTAAATAAGTTAAAGTATAAATTAAATACAATATATGTATACATGTCCATATAGTTATTTAGCTGTATAAAAAGAATCGGACTTTGAAATCGTGTACAATTAACCTGTAAAGGAAATCAAAAATGCAGACGGACAAAAATAGAGGGATTAGGAATTCTATGTAGTGGTTCATAGTCATCTCCCAGAGTTCTTTCACTGGGTGTAGCTAATTCAATTCATTGCTGCTCTATTGGAACTGATTTGGTCCATCTCATTATTGAAGAGGGCCATGTCCATCAGAATTGATCATCATATAGTATTGTTGTTGAAGTATATAATGATCTCCTGGTCTTGCTCATTTCACATCAGCATGTAAGTCTCTCTAGGTCTTTCTGAAGTCATCCTGCTGGTCATTTCTTATAGAACAATAGTATTCCATAATATTCACATGCCACAATTTATTCAGCCATTATCCAGTTGATGGGCATCTACTCAGTTTCCAGTTTCTGGCCACTACAAAGAGGGCTGCTACAAACATTCTTGCACATACAGGTCCCTTTTCCTTCTTTAATCTCTTTGGGATATAAGCCCAGTAAACTATGAATTCTTTGAGAGCAGTTCAGTGCCTAACATAAATTAGATGTTTAATAAATGATTGCCTGCCCACCTGAAATATCTATCCAATGGATCATTGCTCAGTCACTTATGTTGAGGAAAGAAAAAGAAAGCAGAAGTGATAGCTAAAGCTTTGCAAGTCAGTTTCAGGTTTGCCTTAGTCAACTCATGTCCTCCAAAGGCTGAATACTGTTAGATGCCCCAGAAATCTTCCCCTACACCCCCAAGAAGGAGAGAGAGCTCTAGAGCATCAAGTCACCTCTTTAAGGTTCATTAAGTGGGCCATTCCGCTTGGTTTAGAGACCAATCCTTTTGATGACAGACATCTTCTGTCACCGTCATAAGATAAAGGGGATTGCTTAGTCATCCCAAATCACCCAAGTTCTTCAGCAGTAAACCATATGTGAACAGCCACACAAATCACAGTAGCTCAGCAGATCCTGAATGTGACATATTTGAAACCAGGAGCTCTTAATTTTCTGTCCATGGACTCCCACTGGATACACAGTTTTGACAGGTCTATGGACCCTATGGGAAAAAATACTTCTTTATTTTCACAGTCTCCAACTAAAATTTGTCATCTTCTTCAATTATTTAAAAGTATTATTTTGAAAAGAGATCCATGGGCTTCACCAAACTGCCAAAAAGGGCCCCAAACAAAAAAGGGTAAGAACCCACCACACACAGAGACATACAGACACACACACACACACACACACACACACACACTCACATGCACTGAATCTGCTGGTATGTTGCCTCAATTGAAGAGCATTTGTTGAACCTATAAGTGTTCCAGCTGTCAGTGGGGAGGAAATGTTATGTGTCACATCTCAGAGGTTTAGACCAACCTGATGCTGAACAGCAATTCCTATAATATCCCTGACAGGTGTTCACCTGGCTTCCGCAGGAAGGTCTTCAGGGACAGAGAATTCATGACCTTTAGAGACTACCCATTTCCCTTTGCCAGAGTTATATTAGGAAAATTTCCTTACATGAAGCCTAAGTCTGCCAAATAACCAGAAACCAAAGAGTGTTAAAAGCAAAATTAGCACTTCCTGGGAGTGCTCCTTCCCTGACTGGTATAATCAAGGGTACTGAAAGTTTACCTGGGTTCACAGATGCCAGTTTTAGAAGAGATCTTATTTTACTGAAACAGAAGACATGAAAGGGTGAGGACCCCTGGATTCACCACAACTAGTTAGTTATAGAGCTGGAACCAAGTTCCTTGACGAGTATAATGCCCATCAGCCACAAAATGCTATCTTCCTGAAAAGCTTTGGGGACAAATTTGGGCAGTGAACTACCAAGATAGATAAGATCCTGGTTACTAACAATGTATCTCTCTTCTGTGCATAATGTATACAAAGCTTTATATCCTCTTTCAAAAGTATACCAGTGGATGACATTGAATAAGAAGTTGTCAGGGACTCTTTGTTTTGTATTTATTTCCTCAGTGCTTAGCTTTGTGCTTGGCATGTAGTAGGCATTTAATAATTTAACATTTCCTCATTTTTTTCATTCATATACTCATAGTTTGAATTATCATCTGTATATAGATAAGTCCCTATTATATCTTTAATTCAGACCATCTGTCTATACCAATATTTCTTGTTACATATAGGATGTTTTCACTTAGAGATGGAATCTAGAATTTGTCCTGAGGTCATCTAAGACCCAATTTTCCATTTCTAAAACTAAGGTCATTATTTTTATTCACCTTTGTCCAATTTTTCCATTACCAACAATAAAAGCACTATCTTCCTTTTTTAGGACCAGTCTTAAAAACATATGGAATAGGTAGTCACTTAAATGATATGATTTGAGGCACATTGAAAGGTCCTCAGTCCCTAAACAAACCCTCCATAGGCCACAATATTTGAATTTCTCACTATCAGAAAAAAATTCTCAAAGTAAGATCTGAGGATCTGTGCGAGTCCCTGAATCCCTTTCATGGAGCTCAAGAAGCCCAAACTCTTTCGCCTAATAATATTAAAGCATTTTAATTTCTAATAGCTATAACCCATATAAACAAAAGTTTTGGGGTATCCTCAATGATTTTTAAGAATGTAACGGGGTCCTGAGACTAGAAAGTTTGAGAAACATGGAGCTAAGGTATTATGCCCCAGAAATTTTCTGTTAAAATATAAATACAGAATCCTCAAGTTGGATAAATAATTACTACCTTAATAAAATTAATCCCTTAGAATGGATTAGCCTATGAAAGACTTGTGTTGTTCAACTGTATCTAACTTTTCATGGCCCCATTTGGGGTTTTCTTAGCAAAAATACTAGAGAGGTTTGCCATTGCTTTCTACACTCATTTTATAGATGAGGAACTGAGGCAAATAGCGTTAAATAAGTTGCGCAACTCATTCAGCTAGTAAATGGCTAAGGTCAGATTTGAACTCAGGAAGGTGAATCTGCCTGATTCCAAGCCCTGGACTCTTGTCTACTTCACCACCTAACTGCCCCTATTCTCATGTAAAGCTAAATTCAAAATGTTTTCTTTTTATTCACTATAGGAACCTATGAAAAGCCAGGAATGTGGCTAGGCAGATTTTTTTAAAAGACAGAAAATGCCTTGTACTCTAGGCTTGCTTTTTCTCCAAACTTTTCCTTGCCTATTTATCTACATGGAAGATTGGGAAATATTTGGAAATTAAAGAAACTAGGGAACCCAAATCCCAAAAGTGTGGGATAGTTTTGGGGCAAATAGCCCCAATATGGATAATAATCACTTTAGCCTTTAGAGATTAAAATCTAGAGATCTGTGGAATTCACGGCCTAAGCAAGAGAAATTTCTCAAATTTAGATCCTATATCCAGAAACCAGGAAATTTAGTCCAAAATAAAGAGATATGAGCCTGAGGATACTGGCTATTTAGCTCTGTGTCAACTCGTTACTCTGAAAAGCCTGGTATCTGGGGCTTTCATGTTTTACTGAGATATCCTTCAAAGTGGTCTTTCTGATTCAACAAACTGTATTATCAAGAGCAGAAGATAGCCCAATCTATTTCCTACGATGAAGACTAACATAGCTTCCACTGGTAAAAGTCTAAATGTCTTAGGTTTAGAGCTGGAAGGGACATTAGATGCCATGCAATATAACCTAATTTTTACAGCTGAGGAAACTTGAGGGCTACAAAGGTTAAGTGTCTTGCCCCAAGTTATATTGGTAGGTGTTAATTAAGGCATACACTAGATTTGAATCAGGGCATCTGACTACAAATTCAGTGGTCTTTCCAAACTCTGTTGTCTTTACCTCCACTTGATACAGCACTGGGCCCGAAGCAAGCCATTTAATGTTTGCCTTCTTCATATGAACTGTGTGGAAAGGAATAATGACTATGAATTTGACATTTCAGTCATATGCACACACTTGAATAGCAACACAAACATCAATGTCATCCTGGAACATGGAGAACATATTATAGAGCATAAAATCAGCTGTCTAATATTAAATGCGGGGCTTACTCTTGTGAAATAAGTAGTTTTAAATCAATGCAAAAGGCAAAAAGAAGAAACCTGTAAAGTGAGAGCACATTCTGCCCTCAAAAAGCAGGAACTAAATATATTCAGCTGTATCAGGAATAATTTCTGCTCTGTTCCTGGCTTCACCCTTGAATCACTATAATCCAATTAAGTCTCTCTTCTCTCCTGTACAAAAAAGATCAGAGATTTATAAGATGTTAGAACTGGAAGAAGCCACAAATAATGTGGCTGGCAGGATGGCTATGAAAAATCATTAATAAAAATAGATTGAACAAGCAATAATTGCCATTTAAAATATCCAGATGTGGAAGTGAACTGCACTGTGACTGAGTTTGTGAGTACTCGATGCCATTTTGAAAGATATATATTTTTTAATTTTATTATACTTTCTTGGGAAGCTTTCTCAGCAGGAAGTGAAGTCAATATTGTCTTTTGCGATGTCACTGAAAAAAATTAGAACCAGTTCCAGTCATAAAGCCCTATTGTTCATTTTCTACTAATGTAATTTTCATAGAATTTAGAACTGAAAGCTACCTCAGAGGCCATCTAATCCAACTGCCTTATTTTACTGAGAGGAAATTAAGACCCAGAGAGGTGATGGGATTTGCCCAGTTACACAAGTAGTAAGTATGCAGCAGATCTGTTATTTGAACCCTGGTTCCCTAGCTACAATTTATTCCCCACTTGATGTTTTAAGCAAGAAACTGTAATATCTCTGAGATTACTTTTCTTCTCTTTTCCCTACTTAAGGTGGGCACTTCTTGATTTCATCACATCAACACCCACACCATTCTGAGAAAAGGATAGCAAACTTGCTCCCCTCTTCACTACTTGAAGTCAGTCTCCCAAGAGTTCTTCTGTAAAAATGTTTGATTAAAAATTCCAGAGCCCCAGTCAGAGACACCTGGTGATGCAATTGATCTGCAATAAGGAAATCCAGCTTCAGATACTGTCTGTGTGACCCTAGACAAGTCATTTAACTTTTTTGCTATAGTTTCCTCAACTATAAAATGGGAGTATTACTTCCCAGAGTAAGGATAAAATGAGAGAACAGTAAAGCACTAAGTACATTGCCTAGTTTAGTCGGAGTTTTATAAATGCTTTTTACTTCTTTTCCTCTTTTATAAGTGTCTGTACTATATAAACAATCAAAACAGTATAGAAACACAGAATTTTAGAGCTGGAATGGAAGGACTGTTGAGATCATCTGCTATGAAATAACACAACTCTAGTACAAATGCAGACAGAATTTGGGCAAATCCCTTTGTCTACTATGCCTATCAGTGTTTCCCTGGCAACAGTTACAGTTCTTTCTAAATCCCCTTCTCCAAAAGGTGACATGAAAGGCATAGATGAAGGAAGACAATTTCTTTACCTTCCAGGTCTCTTTCAGCCTGGAAATCTTTACCCTCTTCATTTCTGCCTCACATCAAGACTAAACTCCTAGTGTCAGCCTATTCTCTTTCCCCTTCCCCTCCCTATCCAGATCACTTCTAATCTAAGAGTCTTCTCGCTAAGATTATCTTTATTCTTCTATCTTCAATATACCTAATTATTTATTGGTTGTCTTTCACACTAGAATGTAAGCCCCTTAAGGGCAGGCACTGTTTTAAAAGCACTTAACACAAAGTTTGCTAAGCAGTGGGCACTTAATAAATGCTTGTTGATCACATACCCTGTACTTCATCCCAGAAGTATTTATTAAGTGTTCCCCCCACCTTGTTCTGTTGCCTTGGGATTACCAAAAATGACAATAATAACAATAATTTCTATAATTAAAAGGTATACATCAATTCTGTTCTTAAAAGTGCAGAATGGGAAATGAATGCTTTTTATATTTGAAATGCAATTAGAAAATACCACACAATATGTACAAATAAAATTGTGGGGTAATCATTGTTTTGTTTTCCAGTGGGTTCTTTTTTTCTCCTTCAGAAGCCTTCTGGGCTACTAAAGGACTGCTGGCTGAATGAGATATATAATGCAGCACTTTGTAAACTTTAAAATATCTTGGCAATTATCATTATTAGGACCTCAGCAAGGAAAACCACAGCTCTTTTCCTCCTTTCCCTAGCCAAGTTCCTTCAGGCTCCCTACCAGACAGTCCTTCCTCTTCCTCCTCAATTGCAAAGTCTTAGAATTAGAAGATCTAAAGGCCCTCTATTCCAAACTCTTCGTTTTAGAGACAAGGAAACTGACAACTAAAAAGGAATTAGAGGGCCTGCATAAGACTATCCAGCTTATTAATAATAGGGCAGGGACCAGATCTTCAGGGTTTCAGTCCAAAGCCTTATTTACTGAGATCCAGGTGAGAACCCTCCAGGTTCCTTCCCCACTTCTTCGTGGTAGTGTAGGGGACAAGGAGGTTGAGGTGCCGCCTCCCACCCTCAGAACTAACCTCCTTCGGTGTGAGAATATTGCAAGATATTAAGGTGGCTTTCCCGCCCCACCCCAAAGGTGCCAGTGCCAGACCAGGAAGTGTGCGCGCAGCCTCTACCCTGCTCTCCCCAGGGGCAGCGCCGCCTCCTCCTCGCCGCACCCCCCCCTCCTGCGTCCAGCTGAGGGTGCAGGAGGGCTAGCTCTGGACACTGCAAGCGGGCGGGGTGAAGCGAGAGGAGAAAGCCTAGCAGACGAAGGGGAGGGGGCGGCGGGGGTTTTGCCTTTGCGGCACTCCCTATCCCCCGACGCGGGCACCCAATGGAGTCCTTGCAGTCCCGGGGCCCCGGGGACATGGGTTTCTCCGAGACCCCAGATGAGCTGGAGTGGAACTTCACCTATGGGACTCAGGGCGAGGGCAACGGCTCCCTCTCCGGCTTTTGGTACAATAGGAACCAGGTAAGGAGCCGAGGCGATGCGAATCCCCACCTGGGCAGTCCCCACCTGCGCCGCTCTCACCTGAGCAGCTCCCACCTGCGCCATTCTCACCTGTGAAGCCCCCTCCCCCCCACTCCTTCTCTCTGACATCTGGACAATCGCTCTTCAACCTGAGCGGCTCTGACCACTGTATTCTCCCAATGGCATGTCCCTCACCTGCGTCCCACTAACCTGTGTAGTTCCTTCTTACTCCATTCTCACCTGTGAAACCCCAGCTACGCTGTCATCTACCTACTTTTCACACACACACACCTGTGCTGCTCTCGCCAGTGTTTCCTTCCCTTACATCTCCCTTTCCTCAATCTCCCTCATTTGTGAAACTCTCACCCTTGCTGCTCTCATCCGACTAGGTCCCTCTGTGCTCCACCCCATTTCACCCCACCCCCTGTACCCTTCTCACTTAGGGTGCGTGGGCCCTCATGCGGGTTTCCCTCATCCTCAGGCAGGAGCCTCTGCAAATGACTCCCTCCTACCCACCCACTCACCCCTTAGCATCTCACACCTTTCTAAGTAACATGAGCTAGCTACCCTTCGGGATGCAAACTGCATCATCAGTCTGTCTCCTCCCAGGGGCTCCCTCCCCCAACCAACCAGCTTGCTCTGCTGAAACTGGTTGCCAAATTTCAAAGAAATGGCAAGTTTGGCAAAGAGCATCAGGACTTGTACCTTAGGGCTGGGGAGGACAGGAGATTGTTTATTGTAATGTCCTCATTTTACAGATGCGAAAATGGAGACCCAAATAAATAAAATAACTTCACCAGGATCACAGAAGAAATAGCCCAGTTTCCACTGGGACCTAGTCCTCTTGTCTCCAAATCCAGTTCTATTTCCATTACAATAGATTATGTTATGTAAATATGTATATATATATATAATATATATATATATGCATGTGTGATATTATATGTATGAAACCCAGAGAGAAAGATGACTGAAAATCAGTCAGAAGCAGCTAGGTAAAGTTGTGGAGAGTGTGCTGGGCCTGGAGTAAGGAAGATTCAAGTTCAAATTCAACCTCAGACAATTGCTAGCCATGTACTTATACAGGCAAGTCGCTTAACCTGTTTCCCCTCAGTTTTTCCTACTAAAAAAAAAGGTTAAATAATGAAATGAGGCTTATAGACTGGAGAATGAAAATTATCTTCCCCAGTCAGTCAATAATTATTAATTATTATCATTAGAAGGTACTTATTTTTACTCTGTAGTAAGTACTTAATAAATGCTTATTGTCTGACTGGGGAAGGGAATAAGCATTTTAGTCAGTCAAAGAGCATTTGTTAAACTCCTATTATGTGCTGGATACTGTGCTAAGCACTGGAGATACAAAGAAAAGCAAAAGATAATCCCTGTCCACAAAGAGCTCATCTAGTGGAGGAAGGAAGGAGGCAACAAGTAGAGGAATATGTACAATAAGCTATGTATAGGATACATAGGAAATAATTAATGGAGGGAAGGCACTTAAAGAAAAAGAAAAGTAATCATTTGGAAGAATGAGAAAGGTCTTTTTCCCTCTCATCTTATGGGGGATGTTTAACCAGTTATTTCTGAGAGGTAACTGATCTGTAGAAGTTCTTTATCCATTTTCCCTTTGGCCTTGACTTTCCCTGCAAACCCAAGGGCAATTCCAAACTCAACCAGAACTTGACCCTACACAACCAATCAAGCTTCTTTTCTCCTTTCAAGCAAGTTAATAGGACTGTTTTTGTGAATCATCTCCATTCCTAGAATATTAGTATTTGAAAGAGTTTTAGAGATAAACTGGTTCAAGTTTTTATGGATCAGAAATAAGAAAATGGAAGTTCAAAGAAATAAAACAAAGTTGCATGTGACCAGGGCCCAAGCTGGAGCCAATTTGAAAAAGGAGCTGATTGTAAAATTTTTAGCTTGTGCATTTTCACTTCCATACCAATTAGGAATTGATTTATTGTTTTGTTGATTGCCTTTACTTTAAAAAGTGTTGCTAATGTTAAGGAAACTTAAAATTTTAATACATTTAATGCATTTTCTCTGGAGATAAGCTTGTTAAATATTTGCCAACAAAACCCCTGCATGCAAGCAAAGGAAAAAAAAAAGCCTGACTTTTTATAGGATCATATATATAGAGGTAGAAGGAAACTTAGAAGCTATCCAGTTTAATAGCCTCATTTTATAGATGAAAAAATTGAAGCCCCAGAAAGTTAAGAACCAGGTTTTCATATCAGATTCTTGACTCCTAATCCTACCATTTCTTTCAAGTTGGCAGCAGAGTCACTGAGAGTAACCCTCTGTGAAACTACTGTTACTAATGTGGCATTTTCCTAAGATATCTCCCACCACATTATTTCCTTCTCTTTGAGTGGAAACCTCCTCTCATATAGAAGTGATGCAGCTCTTTTAGGCTTTGTACCCATCTTTCCTTTGGAAAACACTGTCAGCTTTAACAACACTAATTGAAGCAGGAGCTAAGTACCTTATTGGAAGAAGGGCTTAGAGATTCCCATTTACTCTTGGACCAAGAATGGTGACAAATCTTATTTATATGGCTGTTCTTAATTCCACCAAAAAGAGTCCCAGAGGACATCTAGTCCAACCTCCTTTTCTGACAATTGAGGAAACTGAGGTTTGGAGAGGTTAAGTTACCAAGTTAATAAGCATTTATTAAATACTTATGTGCCAGGCTCTGTCACTAAGCCAACAAGCATTTATTAAGTGCTTACTATGTGCCAGATACGGACACCAAGTCAACAAGTATTTATTACTATGTGTCAGACACTGTGTTGGTTATGTTACTTGCTCATGTTAACACAGTAAGTATCAGAGATTGTAGTGTGCTTTCTAGAGCATTTGAATGGGTTCAAATGGGCTCAGTTTTCCTTACAGAGTCCTTTTTTTTTTTAATTTAATAGCCTTTTATTTACAGGATATATACATGGGTAACTTTACAGCATTAACAATTGCCAAACCTCTTGTTCCAATTTTTCACCTCTTACCCCCCCATCCTCTCCCCTAGATGGCAGGATGACCAGTAGATGTTAAATATATTAAAATATAAATTTAGATACGCAATAAGTATACCTGACCAAAACGTTATTTTGCTGTAGAAAAAGGATCAGACTCTGAAATATTGTACAATTAGCTTGTGAAGGAAATCAAAAATGCAGGTGTGCATAAATATAGGGATTGGGAATTCAATGTAATGGTTTTTAGTCATCTCCCAGAGTTCTTTTTCTGGGCATAGCTAGTTCAGTTCATTACTGCTCCATTAGAAATGATTTGGTTGATCTCGTTGCTGAGGATGGCCTGGTCCATCAGAACTGGTCATCATATAGTATTGTTGAAGTATATAATGATCTCCTGGTCCTGCTCATTTCACTCAGCATCAGTTCATGTAAGTCTCTCCAGGCCTTTCTGAAATTATCCTGTTGGTCATTTCTTACAGAACAGTAATATTCCATAATTTTCATATACCACAATTTATTCAACCATTCTCCAACTGATGGACATCCATTCAGTTTCCAGTTTTTAGCCACTACAAAAAGGGCTGCCACAAACATTCGTGCACATACAGGTCCCTTTCCCTTCTTTGTAATCTCTTTGGGATATAATCCCAGTAGTAACACTCTGGATCAAAGGGTATGCACAGTTTGATAACTTTTTGAGCATAGTTCCAAACTACTCTCCAAAATGGTTGGATTCGTTCACAACTCCACCAACAATGCATCAATGTCCCAGTTTTCCCACATCCCCTCCAACAATCATCATTATTTTTTCCTGTCATCTTAGCCAATCTGACAGGTGTGTAGTGGTATCTTAGAGTTCCTTACAGAGTCCTTGATGTTTTCTTCTGGATGTCTTATCCCAGCCAAAGAATAAGAATCACAAAAGATAATAATGCTTATTAATATAGCTAGAATTTATATAGTACCTTAAAGTTTGCAAAGAACTTTACAGATATCTCATGTTATTCTCATAACAGCCTTGGGAAGTAGATGTTATTTAACATCTCCATTTTACAGATGCGGAAACTGAGATACAGAGAAGTTAAAAGTGACTTGTCCAGGGTACCTCAGCTGGTTAAATGCATGAGTCAGATTTGAATTCAGGATTGCTTGACCACCAAATCCAGCACTATCCACTAGATGAGTTTCCCAGTATATTCTTTCACTGCTTTAGAAAGTTATAACAAAGGAATATATAATTTGCTTTATGTTTTAGCTCAGAGTCCCCAACCAGAGAAAGTTTTGTTCTGGCAAAATACTTTCTTTTGCCTTAACTTTCTTTCTTACTCTTGTTTCCCCCTAAATTGCCTCCTCCCAACAACATTCCCAATAAGTCCAGACTTGTGATTTCCTGTACAAAACAAAGTTAATACTTAAACAATTTTTAAAAAGAAGGGTAAACAAATTTTCTCTGAAACCTGAAGAAAAAGACTTCGAGCCTCTGTAGTTAAGGGGAGAAAAGCAATACATTTGACCTTGAGGTCCCTAGTCTAGGATGACTAAAGCAATACAGTATCAATCCTGATCATTCATGACTGATAGGCCCACACCCTTAGTTTTGAACACTTGGTCCTGGGTCCTTATGGTGGCTCTTCTAGCTCTATGTGATTCCTGGCAGTCTTTCCTTCACCAGGTGAGTGCATTTTCTACTTGTATCATCAGAAGCTGGATTTGTCCTCAAGTCCAGCTCCTTCATGGACCCACTAGATCCTATCTGCCTCTGAAGCTTTCCCACTGTCTTTATGGATTGCCTGTGAGAGTGAACAATAATTGGTTTGGCCAATGGAA
Source organism: Sarcophilus harrisii (assembly GCF_902635505.1). Lineage (NCBI taxonomy): Eukaryota > Metazoa > Chordata > Mammalia > Dasyuromorphia > Dasyuridae > Sarcophilus > Sarcophilus harrisii. The sequence continues at coordinate 579,375,022 of NC_045426.1, read as the reverse complement.
TTGTTCCCTTTTTAATTTTCCTACTTTAAGAAAGGGATTGGTCTGAGGTGGAATTCTTTCTCAGACAGAATTTTTTTCCACAGTTAGTTTAATAATACTTCATTCTAGGACCTCTTACATTTTGTGACTAGGTCCTACACTTTCCCATGGTTTTTCTTAAATAAGGTTCAGGACTCAGTGAGCTACTATAGAATCATAATTTTGGAAGGGCCATCAGAGGTGACCTAGAGCAACCTATAACTGGAAAATAATTTTCTCTCCATTATACCTGATAAGTGGCCATGCAACCTTGGCTTGAAGAGAGATATTCAGTGAGGGAGAACTAATTAACTTGCAAAGAAACCCCATTCTGCTTCTCATTAATAAAAAAAATTAGAGTAAATAAAGATTAAATGAAACACTTTTTAGCTTTACCCATGGCCTCTACATCTAGTATCTGGAACCAATAGAAAAAACTATACTCCCTCATTAATGTATTAACTGTTCAAATATATGAAGATATCAGAATAGGTTGTTGTTATTTTGTGCCAGACGCTTCATGACCCCATGAACAGGGTTCTTAGCAATTGCCAGAATTTCCTTTTCCAATGGATTAAGGCAAATGGGTTAAGTGATTTGCCCAGGGTCACCCAGCTAATGTCAAAGGACAGATTTGAACTCAAGTCTTCCTGACTCCAAGTTAAACATTTTATCCACTGAGTCACAGGAACCATGCCTCTTTTGTGCAGTCTGAAATTGTATTAGTCTTTTTTGCTTCTCCTCTTGACTCATAATAAGCCCATAGTCCAATAAAACCCTAGAACATCTTCTGCCTCTCCCATACTTTACCTTCAAGGATTTATTTTTAAGTCATTTCTATCCTTATTAAACTTTATGCCAACCAATTCAGCACAATGTTCTTGCCTGTTGAGATATTTTTGGATCTTTCATCTGTCATCTATGAGGTAGCCTGATATACAGAAAGAGAGATAGACAGACAGACAGACAGAGACAGAAGAGATAGAAAGAAAGAGAGAGACAGACAGGGAGACAGAGACAGACAGAGACGGAGACACAGAGAGAAAAACAGAGATAGAGAGAAATCCTGGACAAGTTATTTAAACTTTGTCTTCCTCTGTTTTCTCACCTATACAATGGGGAATGTAATACACCTGTCTCACAGGTTTGTTGGTTAAGAATAAAATGAGATGGTATTTATAAAGTGCTTAGGACAGTGCCTACCAGAGAGTAGATGTTTTATAAGGGTTACTTCCTTATTCCTTTATAAGAAAATATAGTTTGGAATTAAGGAATTAAAAATACTTTTAGACTACACAATCCTGTATACTTTGTATATCAGAGGATAGAAGAGAATTAGGAACCAACTGCCTAGCATTATCATCTGGCCAATGAGAAAACTGAGATCTGTTGATGACAACTGACTTGCCCATGAAAACCCTGATAATAAACAACAGAATTGGGTCAGGTTTTCTGATCCTAGATCTGATGGTATTTCTAAGCTACTGCATGTAAGATTTCTTCCAGAAGAGAGAGAAGTCAACTTTAAAGTACCCTTTATGAAAATTGCTATCTACCTCCTAAAGAGAAAATTGATGACCTCTGAATGAAAATTAAAGTATCATTTTTGTGTATGACTAATATTGTTTGCTTTTTTGGTGGGTGGGGGAGGGGCTGAAGGGAGAGAATTTGAAAATCAAAAATTTGAAGATTAATGTTAAAAATAAATGATTTAAAAAAAAAAGAAGAGAGCAGGGTGCTTATTGGTAAGACAATGGAGTGAAAGGTCATAAGTCAGTCAATAAACATTTATTAAGTGCCTAGTTTATACATTAAACTCTGAGGATACAAAGAAATGTAAAGTTAGTCCCTGATCTCAAGAAGCTCCATCAAAAATGGCAACCCATATACCAAAAAAGCAAAAAATAAAAACAAAAAAGACCCCTAAAATAAACTTATTTGCTAATTTTATGGCTTTCCGATAGATTTGAGGGGTCTCTCAGGAACTTGGTCATTACTGACCAATAGATTATATTTGCTAATTTTATGGCTTTCAGGTAGGTTTGAGGGGTGGTCTCAGGAACTTGGTTATTACTGACCAACAGATTATCTATCTGACAGTCAATGATGTTTGTGGGACTGTTCTAAGGCCAGAAGACTTTGAAATCATTGATGGACAAATTGTTAGAAAAAAGATCAGAGTGCTTCAGAATCACTGATATATCTTCCCTAAAATCTAAGGGAAGATTTATTACATTTTACAATTATTGACAGACAAGAGCACTCTTAGGTCAAAAGGGCTTCAGAGTCACTGCTGTCTCCCCTACATCACTTCCTTCTTTCCTTTCTTCCTTCCTCTCTTTTTCTTTTTTCTCTTTTCTTTCTTCTCTTTTTCTCTCTTTCCTTCCTCCTCCCTCCTTCCCTCCCTCCATCTCTCTCTTTTTCTCTTTCTTTCTTTTCTTTCTCATAGAGAAATTATATTATCAATACCACTCCCACATCCTTTGTCAGCATGTTTTGAATATTGCTCTGAAAAGGCATTCTTTCCTAGACAACATTTGTTAGGACCTTTTAGCAAATGAGTGATGGAATGTTGTATTTAGTAACATCTCATCAGCAAAACAGACTTACTCTCTACCAGTCTGTTAACAAGAGGAGTATGTGTTGAATGAATGAATTTAAAAGAATTGCCTATAGCATGCCATGCCCTGTGTTTGATGTTGAGAATATAATACATAAAAGTAAAACTGTGTCTGCCCTCAAGAAACTTGCATACTAACACAAGAAAACAACACACAATAGAAAGGTAGCCAGGGAAGGAAGTTTTTGTGTGGATGACAATGTTTAGTGATGATGAATAGAGCCATAGAACAGTTAATTATTAGGACTTCTTCAGAAAAGGAGGGTGTACATGGATTGAGGTGGGAAGTGAGGGCAAAGGAGGTTATCTAGAATAAATGAATGAATGAATGTGAAACTCGTCACGGGAAGGCTGAATAAAGTGGATTAAGTGAGCTGATACTTATTTGCCAATCAAGACAGTTCAGTCCCAGGGAAGAGTCTAAAAACTATCTAGACAAATGGAACCCTAGAGATCAATCTACTCTGTATTTATCTTTTATAGAACTAGTTATTTACTTGTGGGCTATTCACAATGTGAGCTCCTCAATGATAAAGGCTATGTTTTTTTCTTGTATCCTCAGAGCTTAGCAAGATGCCTGGCATACAATAATAAGCTTGTATTAATTACATGTTTAATAAATGCTTCTTGATTGACAGCAGAAGGAGCAATTAGCCACATAGCATGACACAACAAAAAGTTTCCTATTTGAATTTCTAAAATATTTCTGATTTGGAGACAGAATATATCAATATTACTCAGCATTGTACAAGTTTGAACCATCATATAAACATGTTTTCATTTTTCATTAATATCCCCAGTACCTATGCAAATTGAAGAGATTGGAGTTTTTTGGTTTGTTTTTCAATTGTTGTAACTGATGAAAATTTCACTTTTCTTAGTTAAAGAATACTTAAATGTAGACTTCTATAGATGAGATTGACTCTAGAAAATATTGTGACTTAGTTGAAATATTTTTGTTGTATCTTCCTCTTAAGTGGGCAGACTGGAAGTCCAAATGGATCTGGTGCTCCAGAGAGCTCACAGATAACTTCTCTTTCTCTGCCCCACTCAGGATTCCAACAGGTTTCTGAGTGGTCCAGTAAGCTTAGAATGTTGAGAGCCTTTCTCCTACTGTACCTCACCCCCATTGCCCAATTCCTACAGGGCACTAATTGTCCCTTGCTGGCTGGTTCTTCTCTAAACTTCTAGTCTCCACACTTAAACAGTCTGTATAGCAAGTCCAAAAATAATAAATCTTGTGGTCTTGGGATACCTAATTCTGAAGGACCCAGACTCTATGGATGTGAACCCTTAGGGTATCAGGAAGTCATGCCTTACATGACCAGAGGCTACCAGGAAGCTATGAGAATAGTCCTTGGGCTAATTAAATCCTAGAATCACCTTTCTGGGAAAAATCTGCCTAACTACTAGGGGTTGTGGGTAGAGGAAGAAGAAAAAGAATATCAGTAAATAGTGGTCATTTAACAGATTGTATTTGTCTTGTCTTTGGATTTTGTAGCCCAACGAATGTAGCCCAATGTTTTGTGTATATATGCGATATGCATTTAATAATTCTTGTTGAAATGGAGTATTTGATTATACTAAAAATCCACATGTGGCAAGGGTGAAAAAAAAAGGATTTTCAAAGAGTTTGATTTTTTTTTAAAGAAAAACAAAATGGTACCAAACTTATAGAAGCTATCAGGCATAGAAAAGGAAGCTTGAAAGCAATGTTCTGTATAGGTAAAAACAGAATCAGCTTATAAATCCAATGTCCACATGAGCTATTCTTAGCATTGTTAAAATATTTACTTTGTGTTGATTTTTGTCTGCTATAGCCATGTCTTCTGGGATGTCAGAAATGAATAATTGCCCGAAGCAGAAAAAACAAATGCAGTAACATCTTGTGTCACAAGAACATACAATAAAGGAATGGAGAGAGGATGATGTCTGGTTCTTTCTATTTTCTTTCATCATACTTCAGCAAAAGCCATTTTTAGAAACTTTCTTTTTACATTGATTTTGCATTTTCTATGCCAGGTTTGGCATTTTCCCTTAACCACTTTTTTTTTCCCAGAAAAAAATCCCAGAAGATTTCTGAATACATTCTTGGGCAAGTAGGAAAAGAAAATAAAAGATTATCTAAAAGCAACCGAATCCAAGCTTCTGTTGAACATTAGAATCCCACGATACTTGTTACAGGAATAGAGCAGGCAGCCTCCAGTGAATTGGACAGATTCCAGCCTAGCATTTTTATTTCTGCCTACCTGTTAGTCTTCTTTGTAGTGTGGTATAGGCTTCTTTACCTTGCATTCTAACTAGCTTTTCTGTAGACCTGCTTATGTGCTGAATTCCAATGCTGTATAATAGTGGTATTTTTATTCATTTAATTTCCTTATGAAATGTCAACTCTTCATTCCAGTAACTGCTTCTTAAAATGCTATGGGCTCTCTTTGTAAGGAGCTTGTCTCCTGCATGAATGTAGCTTGTTGGGACCTCTAGGTAAGGGAAAAAAGGCCCAAAACAAATCATTACAGAATTGTGGAATCTTTGAGCAGAATAGAAACCTCAGAAACTATGTAGAACAGCTTGTTCTTGAAAGCTGAATCAGATAGGCCAAGGAATTGTATAAAATCAGTGGACTCTGGCGATTACCTAGTCCAATTCTCATATTGTACTATGAAAATAATTCTAGTAAGATGAAATCAATGGCCCAAAGTCTACACAGTTTATTAGTAACAGAATCAAAAGCAGCACCAGACTAATGATCATTGTTTTGGATATGTTTTATGTACCTACTATATACAAAATATTGTGCTTTGCACTAGAAGTACTGTGGTTAAGTACTTTAAAAAAAATTCATTAGGAATAGGAGTCCTCAATGGTATAATCTTGTCTCTGCATCAATTCTGTTTTAAAACTTTGTCATTTTATTTCAGTGCAGCAAAACAAATTTTTGGTGGAATGCTTTATCCTTAAATAAAGTGCTGCAAAGGTTGCCATGATGGGAATAAAATATATTCTTATTCAGGGCACTAAAGCAGAATAAGCAAGAAGATGGAAAGCTGGTTTTAGAGTCAAAAAGTCTTGTATTGAATGGATGAATGATGAATAAGTGAAAAACCATGTATTAAGTGCTCGCTGTGTGAAAAGTACTGTGCAACATGCTGGGGATATAACTTTAAAAAAATATATAATCCTTGGTTTCAAGTTGCTCCCTCTAATTGAGAGAGAGAACACATAAAAAAAATTTCAGCTTCAGGGAAAAAGGAAAGACCCAGAGGAAATGTGGTGGTTAATATGACAATGGTAAGAGACTATGAGGAATGAAGGCCAGTCATATGGTGAGACCTAGAAGAAATTCAGAGGGAGTGTGTGGCAAGGCACATGATGAGATCTGATGGTCTCCCATCTCACTGAAAGAATATAAGCAGTCCTGAAGTCTGAGCAAAAGGGCAAAGGCAAAAAGGAGAGTACCTCTTCCACCTCAATATTTATTATTGCCCCTATTTTAGCCCTCTCCATTGCTTTAACAATCTGAACTCCCCTACCTATACCTAACACCCTATTAGACCTAAACCTCGGACTTATCTTCGTCCTCTCCTTATCTGGTTTATCAGTTTATTCTATCCTATGATCAGGATGAGCTTCTAACTCAAAATATGCTTTGATCGGAGCGCTACGAGCTGGTGGTGGTGGCTCTGTCTGACTGTTCCCATGGATTTGGGGAGAGCCTTTGGATAAGAGAGTGGAAGGGGAATAGCATGCACACACACACATACATACACACACACACACACACACACACACACACACACACTCTAGTTATGTGATCCTGGGAAAGAGGTTTAACCTTTCAGTGCCTTAGGTAACACTTTTTAAACTACATATGGCAAAGAAATGGCTGATCTGTATCAGTAGAGAAATTTTCCACACTGGGAAGGAACTCCCTATGCTGGTAAAATGGCAAGTGTAAAGAATTTTTTTTATTTTTTCAAAATTAATATGGAAGCTAAAGTAATGTAGCTAGTACTGAAAATGCTTTCTTTAAAACAGAGCTGCATTTCAACAGTTGGATGTAAACATCCTTCTATAAAACAAATCTCATCTTCCCAGTGACTTCTATTACAAAATCATTGTTGTGTTTCATGGAGAAAAAGAAGTCTGTCAATATTTTAAATTTTTGATGAGAAAGGGAATCATGTTACTAGCTTGAGGCATTCTGGTCATCATGATAACCTAACAATGCTATGGCTGCTGAAAATTTTTGTTTACACTTCGTTTTTCCTCTCTTCCTTCTGTTTCTTTCTCCACAAAAGTTCTAGCTTGATGCCATATCAAGGTATCGATTACCTTTCATTTGCACAGTATACTTCCTACTTGTACAACTAGTTATTTACATGTTATCTCTCCACTAGAATGTGAACTCCTTGAGGTCAGAAACTATGCAGAATAGTGTTTGGCATATGGTGATTTATTTTGGTTAACTGGTAATAACTAAAGTAAACTAACTGGGACTGATAGTGCTTTCTCTAGAATAGAGCTCAATCTACTCTAGAGTAGAGTAGAGTAGAACTATAGTTTGGGAATGGTTTCTCTCTCTTATACAATATAAGCTTTCCCATTTGGCTTTTAAAGACTTCCAGCCTAGCCAACTAACCTTTTTAGCCTTAGTAAGTTATTCCACACACCTGTCTTATCTTTGTTCTTCATACAGAGTATCTCTTTTTCCATTTCTGTGTCTTTGAACTAGTGTCCTCTGTGTCTAGAACATAACCCCTTTCCTTACCTTCCTCTTATGGAAAACCTTCGAGATATAGCTCAAATACCTTAAATGTATTTTCTAATCCTTCCTACCTTTAGAGTACTTACTTTCTAATACTTCCTAATTCCATTAATTTAATTATATTTACTTGATGTCTTTCTGCCTATATATATGTGGATATATATGTATATGTATATGTATAGTTTGTTTTACTTTTCTTCCTATCTGTATTCCCAATGACTTGTATCTACTACCTAATACATAGGAGGCATTTTAAAAATGCTTGATGATCTGCTGAAGAGATTCATAACCACTCAAAAAAGTAAGTTAGTAATCTAACATTCACAAAGAAAGAAATATGAAAAATATCTATTGTCCAAATTATAATGTATAATTAATTGGAAGGTTGACTCAGAGAGTTTGTCCATTTAGTTTACATATAAATGTAATATATATATAACACATACATATATAGTTTTATGTATATACAATATCATATATGTGATATATATGACATATGTATGATACATATATTGTTTGGAATTAGGTTTATTCATTCTGTTTGGCCCCAAATGACTAAGTCAGTGATAGTAGGTAAAATTGCGAGAAGGCAACTTTAGGCTTGATGTCAGACAAAATCTTTTGCCTCAGAGGATGTTGAATTCTCCATTGTTGGAGATCTTCAAGCAGAGAGTGGATAACCACTTGTCAGATCGATTATAATGGGAATGGATTATTTTGGTATGGGAGTTTTGGACTAGATGGCACTAAGATTCTTCTAAGATTCTATGGTATTTTGAGATGAATGGATTGGATTGTCTTCAGGAAATTGCAGAGATTTTCTTCTTCTCTCTCTCTTTTTTAATGATCCCAAACTTTTCCTGGAAACCTCAGACCAATTTTGATACTAGTATCCTACTAGTGTTATTAACATGACTGCAATACATGGAACATAACAGTTTTTTGAAAATTTTAAATTAGAATCACACAGAAGACAAGAGAGAAGTTCATAGTAGGCATGAGCTGATTGAAATATATAACAACTTTAAAACTTCCAAGAAGGAAAGAATGCCATCTTTATGATAGGGAGGATAAGAGTTAAAAGGGAAATAGTCCAACTGTTTCACTGTCATTTTTGTGATGTCAGGAAAAAATAAAAAGCATTTCATCTCATCAAGTGGACTACCTCCATAATGACAAACATTTGATGAGAATATGAATAAGAGCCTTTCAGAATGGGCAGGCAAGGATGATTTGTAATCTGCATCATTGGAGAGAATATATACAACACTGAGATCACAGAGTATTTTAATCTTTGCTTGTGATAACAATTTAGTATTGTTGATGAAGGTACTCATGAATCAATCTTTCAGTCAACATTTATTGAGTGCCTAACATGTTCCACTTATCTTATGGTAAGCACTTGCTCTCCATTGATTTTCAATGCAACTGGACAAGTACATGACAAATATATTACAGTGGGGATTCATTTTGTGTGTGGGTTATAATAAAAAGTCTTGGACTAAGTCCTTCTTAGACTCTTTGATCCTGCAATAACCACACAATCATTAACAGAAGGAAAACTAGTGCTATGTTATTTCTCTTATAAAATAAATATTTTTAACAAAATGTAATGGGAAAAAATCCATGTGAGTAGAACAGAAACTTAGCTGATTGAATCCTAGATATCAAAAGATAGCTTTTTAAAAGACTATCTTTTAAAAAAATGAAAAAGGACAAAGTTAGTGACTCAATTGCTTGTTAATCTATGTTCTAGGCAGTGTATCAGACATGTGGTATTTTAGAAATAGGAGCTAAAAGGTCTAGCATTTCTGGGTTTCCAGCCTTATCTCATACAATATTCCATATTGTCATGTCCTACTTGAACACTGTTCTGCTGGGCAGAGAACCTATTTGAACTCCAGAGATGGAGTTTGGGGGTTGGGGGTGTGGTGCTGCATCTGGCATCAGGACACAGAAGTTTTCCCACAGAACAAGGGGGTGGAGGAGGCAGAAAAATTGTCAATAAAGAGACATGAGTCCAAATCACTGGAGCTTAACCAATGTCTCCAGAATGTGAGAGGAGCATGTCCTTTTGGCTCATGGTCTTTTGTGAAGAAATACCCATGAGGGCTTAAACTAAGTCTCTATCCAAGTACAAGGTCAATAACATGAAGATACACAGAATAATATCACAAGTCCAGGGCTTGCTGAGGATGGTGGCCAAGGATGCTGGAAGATTTTTATGATCTTGGATGTTGGCACCTAGCCCCCTTAAAGAGGAAGAAATGGTTTGAAGATGTCAAGGAAAAAGCTATTTCTAACACTGAAACAGATTCAGCTCGCCAAACCCCTCTGTGCTCATTGTACCCCAGCTTGTTGGACAAGAACATAGCTTAACTCACAGCTTCCCCAGAGATCCACAGGATATCATATGGGGGAACACACAGCCACATGAAAAAAGTCATCTACAAATAGACCTTCCAAACTGCCATCACCCTGATATGAAAAAGTTTCACTTGCCTTGATATCTTTGCCTCCTTCCAAGAGAAATATCTCTATAGCTACAGTAGAGCAGATCAGCCCAATAAACACCAGGCAAGATGTTCTCTATCTACTCCTTATCTGTTTCCTTCAGACTTTGTATCTTCTTTCCTACCCCTCTCACCAAACCACCCAACATGACCCTCCAAAAAAGAGAGCTAATTTTATACTAGTATTTCTACCAAGACTTGCAATCTTCCACCACCAGGATCCTGTGATCTCTTTCATACATGCCCAAGAATGGCTCAGAAGAATGTTGTCAGTCTGTTGTTTATCTCTGGATATTTTCTCATCCTCTTCTCTCCTCCCCCTTCCACTGACCAAATTCTGTCTTTCAAAATTCCATCTACCTTTTGAGGTTCATATGAAAATGCTACCTGTTCCATGAAGTCTTAAGCAATTTGCCCATCCTCTACAGTTAGACATTCTCATTTCTTCCTCTAGTCTTGCAGAGCTTTTTGTTCCTCTCTTACATTCTACACTAGGATTATTAAAACTTATTTTATATTTCTTATGTAGTGTTCTACTGTATAAAAATTTGCTCTTGGTATTTCACTATGTCTTGGCAACCATCTTGGAATCTTGGAAGTATTATTATAACCTTTGATAGGTATATCAAGACCAAAAGTCTTTAAGTAGGGCTCAATGATGGACTTTAGGTCTGCTAAGGATTAATCTCATGAAGCTCAGAAAGACTCATCACAAGGTTGACCACAACATCTTTTGGTCACAGCAACTCTCAAAGGTCATCTCCTAAATCATAAAAGAATTGTGATATGTCTAGTGGAGGGATAAAACCATAGATGCTTGGAAATGGTGTGTGTGTGTGTGTGTGTGTGTGTGTGTGCGTGTGTGTGTGTGTGTGTGTGTGTGTGAAGTTTTATATTCTCCCTCCTAAATTGCAAGTTCCAGGAGCTTCATTCATAAAGTGAGGGTTGTGAAGGAACCTGAGAAGTCAGATATTACTCTCTAACCCTGGGGAGATAATTTAACTCTTCACTGGAGTGAGTTCTGGTATAAATTAAAATTGACTTGGCTTAGGATAAGTAACGCAAATATGCCTCAGCCTTCTATCACTAGGTTGGTGCAGTGATGCTTGTATTAACCACCAAGCATTCCTGAATGCTAAAAGTGAATACGGAAGCCTTTTGCAGATACACTTCAGCAACATACCTATACAACCATCATAAAATCATACCTTTATAAAGAGTTCCTGGATAGTGTGCAAATGATATAAAAGGAAACTTTTTGCCTAGAAAGGAACACCAGGTTCTAGTCATGTGTTATTTTGTAGTTCACATTGATAAATGCATTTTTGAAGCCTCGTAACAATAGCAAATTTTGCTTTGATCTAAATATAGGCCATTCTCATAAAATGGGAATGTATAAGGGCATAAAGTACATTATTGATGAATTGTTAAAATCATTTTGGAAAGCACTTTGGAATTATGCAAAAACAGTGATTATTATGTCTGTATCTCTTCACTAGAGACTCCAATATTAGGCTTAAAGATGTCATTAATAAGAAGAAAGGCCCCATTTGCACCAAAATATTTCTAACCCCATTTCTTGTGATGGCAAAGTATTAGATGCCCATCAATTGGGAAATGGCTAAACAAACTATGGCACAGTAATGTGACTGTGCTATAAGAACTCATGAATGTGATGATGTTACCAAAACATAAAAAGACCTACATAAACCGCGGCTGAGTGAAATAAGTGGGATGCAAGAAAGCAATATACACAATGATTACAACAATACGAAATAAAAGTAACAACCAAAAATATGAAAAGTGAATGTTGGAAAATTATAAAAAAAAAAAAAAGATAAGCCTGTTTCAAAAGAAGAGATATGAGAAGAAACTCCCACCCCTTTAAAGAGATGGGATGTTGTACATTGCATATATGTTAAAGCTTTTTTGATGTATCATTGATTATACTGAATTTTTTTGTTCTCTTCTTTTGTGTTTAGAAATACAATTTGTTATAGGGGATTGCTGTCTGGGAGGAAGAAGAGAAATAATATTGGGGGAAATTGTAGTAGTACAAAAAAAATCAATAAAAACTTCTTTAAAGCAAAAACAAAAACCCAAAATTCAACCAGAAAGAGCATATGCAGATATATTAAAATTTTCTAAGTGTACTGAAATTTACTAGCAAAGGTGCTAGACCTGGAGTCAGAAAGACTTAAATTCAAATCTGGTTACAGACACTTATTAGCTTTGTTACTTAACCTCAGCCTATCTCAATTTCTTCCTCTGTATAATGGGGATAAAAATAACACCCATCTCCCAGGTTTACTGTGTGGATAAAATGATTTAATATTTGTAAAATGCTTTATAAATCTTAACATTCATAAACTTTAAACCTGAAAGTGTTATATAATCACTAGTTATTATTACTATCATTATCTGAATCAGTGAGATCATTGGTTTAGGGAACTTCTCTGCAGATGGGCAGCTACTTTACAATTGAGAAGTGCCTCGGGGACTGAGATATTAAGTGCCTTGTCTAGGGTTACCCAGTCAGTATGTGTCAAAGGCAGGAAGTAAACTCCCAAAGTCTCAGGCTAGCTCTCTACATACCATATTACCCAACCTCTTTTTCCCCTGGATATGAAAATTGTTTCTTCACTATTTTAATTCTGTGGCTGCTTCTTTGCCACGCTTGAGGACTGTAAATGCAAATTCCTTTTATGTCTTAAATAGTGAGATTGATGAGTTGTTGTGACTGAAAAGAAAAAAAACCTATTTGTCAGTCAAGTCTTACATGCTGAACATCTCTGAAAGCCCCTTCTCTGGTCTGTGGACAACACAGATGTACCATCCATTTCTGTACCTTCTTCAGAACCTTTTTATCTTGGAAGCTGCCTGAATTTGCATTCTGCAAAACCAACTTTCAAGAACACACTAAGACAACACAGAAAATTACCATAGTAAAAATACTGGTTTACTTCAAAGATATTTTTTCCTAATGCAGGGATGCAGGAAAAGGGACACATTTATGGTGGTTAACCAATACAGGAAATTAATTATATCCTTGCCTCTTCTTATTGTCTTCCCCTCAAAACTTGATCTTCCTCCTAGTTTCTCTACTTCTTTTGCTTGCCTGCTGTTAGGCAGACTCAAGCCCTAAAGACTACATTCCTCTCTCTCTCCCCATTCATGTCCAACCATTCAATTAGCAGGCATTAATAAAGCACTTACTAGGTGCTAGGCATTGTGCTAAGAGCTCTTGGAGTACAGTTATAAAAGTGAAGCAGCCCTTGTCTTCAAGGGATCCACATACAAACATATACGTAAAACATGCACAGTGAATGTAAGTAGGGAGATAATTTGGAGAGGTAATAAACAAGCAGTTGGGAGACAAGGAAAAACTTCATGTAGAAGGTGATTCAATCAGTTCCCAATTCTTGCAAAATTTGCCTCCTTTTAATTTATATCAACCTCCCCTTTTCACCTCTCACTTCAGTCATTTTGCTCAGATCCTCATTTTTTCTCACCAAGATTATTGTTAACAGTGTCCTTGATTGTTTTCCTTGTCAGGAAATCCTTTTTCATCATTTCCTTGCTTATGATCTCTACCATTTCCATTTATTTCCATTTTATTCCATTTATTGAGCAGACCATTTTCCTAAAGCACTATTTGGATTGCAATATTTTTTATTCAAAAAATTTTGTGACTTCTTTTTAACTTATTAAATAAAACTTAAAGTATTGATATTACCATTCAAAAGATGCCCTTCTTCTAGCTTCTTGGTATCTTTCTTGATGTCATCTCCATCTTCCCATTTCTGGAAGCTCCTAGACAGTATTTTGCAGCCAATAGATGCTTATTCCACTGGATTGGATTTAATCTGACTCTAACCTACCATTCCATTTCTCATGACAATGTTCCAGCCAAACTGGATTATTCTGTCTCCCATTATCTTGTCTTATCTTGACTCTGAATCTTGGTCCACACATTTTTTTTCAATTCTAGAACAGAAATCTCTCTCCAATAAACTCTCCATTCTCATCTGTTTTAATTCACCTTTTAATTAAGCAATTCTTCTTTATTTTTCTCTCTAGTTATCATCTTCTTATTTATCCTAGTAGCAGTTTTATCCTTTTTGTGAGAGACAACTGGGTGGCAGCTGGATAAAACACTTGACCTGGAGTCAGAAAGATCTGAATTCTAATGTGGCCTCAGACAATTACTATGTATATGACTCAAGGCAAGTCATTTTATCTGTCTCATTTTCTTCATTTATAAAATGTGGATAATAATAGTCCCCGAATGCCAGAGGCTGTTATGAGATGAAATGAAATAACATAAAACATTTAATATAGTGTCTGCCAGATAGTAGACACTTAATAAAAACTTATTCCTTTCCCATTCTGTCCCCAGACTTATTTATCATAATGACTAGTTGAAAGGTGCTTGTTGACTTGCTAGATATTTGGGAGACAAGCACAAAACAGTCTCTGTCCTTGAAGAATTTATGGACTTGCAAGGTAAACAACTTATAAATGAAACAGTACATTATTATCATTATTTATTATTATAATTAATTATTCTGAATTTTAGAGTAACATCTGGCCAATATTCAGACTGGCATGATTTTTAGGCAGCTAGCTCATGCAGTAGATAAGAGTGCTGTTTTTGGAGAAAGGAAGACCTGAATTCAAATTCTGCTTCAAACTCTTAATAGCTGTGAGATGCTGGGCAAATCGTTTAACCTCTCTCAGCTGTTTCCTCATTTGTAAAACAGAACTTGATAATAGCACATCTTTCACATGGTTGCTGTAATTGAGGTAACTAATATAAAGTACTTAACAAATCTTAATGTACTATATAAATGTTATGAATATGCTGTTAATATTATTTAGTTAAGATTTTAATTATTTCAAACAAAAAACCAAACTTATTATTTCGGGGGTGGGGGGAGAGTTATTGGAACTGTTTTAAAGGATTTACAATGATACCAGCAAAAAGCAATTCACCATTTTGTATCTGAATTCCAGATTTACCATTATCATTATCAACTGCCCATTAGCAGAATCTGGCCAGGAAACATAGCAGGTCAGAGGACAAGTCTCTGTGGCAATCAGATATGGTCTTTTTCCACCAAGTACTAGGTTGTGAAAGAGTGGATTAATAAAAGAAAAGACATCAGGTGTCCTTGTAACTGCCCCTTATTACAGCTTATATCCTTTATGTATTCCATGCACACAGTCCACAGGCACCTAATGTGCTTGAAATAAACTATTTAAAATTAAATCTGATCTTTAAATATGCATGAAGTGAATGGGTAGCTAGATCAGATTCTTTGGGTCTAGAACTTACGGATCTCAACATTTTATCCTTCTGTTCCATTGAATGTGAAGTATGAAGCTGTAGACTAGATAAAAATCATGTATGCATTTATTCTTTCTTTCATCATTTTTGAGCCCCTATTATGTTGAAAGTACTGTGGAAGATACAAAGATATATAGGACACTATTCCTGCTCTCAAGATTCTTATAATAATAAGATGAGAAATGGATAATAGCAAATGTAAATTATGGCATCTTCCAGGGAAACAGTTAAATTTTTCTGTGGGTCTGCCTAGATTTAAATGCATTGTCTTCATCCCTTAATGAAAATGAGTATTGCTTTCAAGTCAAAGAAAATGCAGCATCAAGTTAGATGGCTCCGGGCAGCTTAGATGACTCAATGGATAGCATATCATTCCTGGAGGCAGGAGGACCTAAATGTAAATCTAGCTTGAGATACTTGACACTTATTAGCTGTGTGATCCTGGGTAAGTCATTTCATCCTGTTTGCTTCAGTTTCCTCATCAGTTAAATGACAAACTAATCCAGTATCTTTATCAAGAAAATCCCAAATGGGGTCACAGAATGTTGGAATCAATTGAGCATTAAATGAAAGAGATTTTTCTCCAGAAAGAATTTATGAAACTTTTGTAATGCAAAAGTAAAATTGAAGGGTTCTCCATGGGTGACATCCACATGAATTCAACCAACAACACATTGACAAAGAACCATTAAACAAGATTGAGTCAGGCAGATTCCTTTTTTCCCCCTTAGGCAATTGGGGTTAAGTGACTTGCTCAGGATCACACAGTAAGGAAATATTAAGTGTCTGAGGCCATATTTGAACTCAGGTCCTCCTGACTTTAGGGCTGGTGCTCTATCCACTGTGCCACCTAGCTGCCTAGAATCAGGCAGATTTCTTTATAGAAATGGATGGATTTACAATAATAATGATTCAAATTTAAGTTTTTGTCTTTAAAGCACATAAAGATTATTCTTAAGGAGCCTATATTTATTGATTAATATGGATTATTCCAGAAAATGGGGAAAACTATGTAACATAACACTATCAGACTGCAAAAATTTAAAACCTATATATTTCTTCTAACATAACATATAACTAAACAAGATAGAGGAAATTATAAAAGATAAAATAGGCAACTTTGGTTACTTGAAACTGAAAAGCTTCTATACTGGCAACATTAATGCATCTTCTTGTTTTTCGAACTTTATTTTCAAAGGGAACTAATGACATATCTTGACTTGCATGTGAATTAGATTTAAGTGAGACAGAGTGGCCCAAAGTACCAGGCATTCCTCTTTCCTTCAGAGTCATCAAAACTTAGTGACAAGACAAAAGGCAAGATAACTGTTCAGGATGCAGTGGTGATCTTGGCCTTTCTAAATTAAGGCCTTGCCTAGGTCTCAGTTTGTCTGAGACAACATTGATTCAGTGACTGAAGACTAGATAAAAATTGAGATAAAAAATGGCTTAATTTAGCATCACAAAAATATCAATCTATTTAGGGTTTGATGCCTTAGAAGGAATGTAAATAGCAATTGTAATTCATCTAGGATAAATAGGGAAGTAGTTGATGGGAGGAAAAAACAAGTTTGCATCAAATTTTTTTTCTAATAAAGGTTTTGGCATCAATTACCAATTAATAAATTGTTTATTATTATTATTAATAAAAATATAATAATTAATACATATAAGACTAATAGCCATTCCCCAATAGATAAATGACCAAAGGATATAAACAAACTACTCTTAAAAGGGAAACCACAAAGTATTTACAACCATAAGAAAAAATGTTCTAAATAACTAGTAAGAGAATCAAAACAATCTTGAAGTTTCATCTCATCTTCTGAAAATTGGCAACAATGACCCCAAATTTCAACAGTCCAAACATATAGGTTGGAGGCCAATGTCATGGAAAGACATAATGAAGTGACTAAAATTATACATCAGAAGCTTATTGTTCTTTATAAATATATCCCTGTATTACAAATATAAATGTCCAAATATCCTTGAAAATTCAACAAATAAACCAGAGTATTTTCTAAGACAAAACTGCTGCCTAGAATTGGTCAGATATAACAGTGACCCATAAAAATTCAAGAACAATGTTTTTAATAGATGTCATTGTACGGATTACTCATGACATCCAAACTATGCAGAATGAAAAGCATTCAGAATACACTTAGCAGAGTCAATTAAAACCATCTGGAAACAGGACAAGGTACATATTATCCCCATCATTTTATCTACCTCTGGAAGTGTCCCAAAGATAATTTCATTGAATTTCCAAAAGATAAGTTTATAGCTCAATGCTCTCATTTAATTACAAAAAGCAGACATTTTATCTACCTGTGCAACAGTATACCAGCATTAAACACCAAAGAAAAACAGTAGAGAGAAATTTGTCCTTAAACTTCTGTATAAACCCCTCCCAAAAAGGAAGAAAATAAGATTATAATGATAAAAAAATGAAATGATTAGCATCAGAAGATTACCAACTACTGAATGCCTAGAAAGGCACAATTAAATGGCCAGAAATATATACCATAAGCTTGCTATCCTTCACAAACTAGCAGGAAACAAACTCCATATTACAAATACAGTATCCAAAATATCCTTGAGAATTCAACAAATAAATTCTCTTGGA
Source organism: Sarcophilus harrisii (assembly GCF_902635505.1). Classification (NCBI taxonomy): domain Eukaryota; kingdom Metazoa; phylum Chordata; class Mammalia; order Dasyuromorphia; family Dasyuridae; genus Sarcophilus; species Sarcophilus harrisii. The sequence continues at coordinate 579,357,127 of NC_045426.1, read as the reverse complement.
ACCAGCACATCATCACAGACAAAACTGTAGCCTACTATTGTCTGGACATATCATGGATCCATAACTATTTAAGAATGATGTTTTTAGTAAATGTCACTGTTCCAAATGTTCATCATATCCAAGCTATGAGGGATAAGAAGTTGTCAGAATATAGAGAACTAGAGGAAGAAATCAAAGCCATGTGGGAAAAGAATGATATCATTCCTGTCATCACATCTGCTATTGCAGTTGTCCCTAGATGCTTTTCAGGGAGCCTTCAGAAGATGTCTACATCCCAATCCTTTTATCCAATTAAAAAAATCATTTTATTAATATGTACAATATTTTGACATGATACTATTAAGCATATGAAAAAATAGCAGGATAGTGACTTGTCTCAGAACCATTCCTAGTTGAATTTTATCAGATATGTGAGAGGAATGAGGAAAATTAGAGAACAATAATAGGAATCACCTACACTGCATTTTAAAGTTTGCAAAGTCCTTTATATGCATTTTGCTTGTATGATATAACAGAATATGAACAGTCCAAACAAAATATCATTAAGCAAAGGGAAATATCAAAAATGTTACCATTATTCATTGCTACTTACCCTGTGCCAGTCAATGAAAAAATGAATCCTCTATGTGCAGACTAACTGTATTCTCTGGAAATCCTTAGTTATTTCTATTCATAGGTTTCTTGATTGGAGCAGTTAGAGTTTTAGATTACTTTCCTAGTGTGGCCCAACTCCCAGGCACTTACTGAAGTTTGGTAGAAAAATTGGATGGACATATGGTGAGCAGCTAGCAGAGGTAATGGTGTAAGTATTTCTTTTGAATATACATACACAGAAAGAGAGAAAGAGATAGAGAGACAGGGACAGAGACACAGACAGAGAAATAGAGAGAGAAAAAGAGACAGAGGAGACAGATAGGCAGAGACAGACATAGAAACAGAGAGAGGAAAAAGAGACAGAGAGGACCTGAGACAGAGAAAGTGGGAAAGAGATATTTTGCTTGTTCTGGAGAGGAAAGATGCTATCTTGAAGGAAATATAGTCACATAAAGAGAATTTCCTCCTCCCTTACCTAGTAGAACCAATATCTGGATGATAAAGGCAAGTCAAGAAGGATTTATTTTTAAAAATATCTTTTTATTTAATTGAATATTTCCCAATTACATTTTTAAAAGTAACATTTATTTTTTTAATTGTAATTTTAAATTCTCTCCTCTCCTGCCCCCCCAAGCATTTTGATATCTATTATACATATGAAGTCATACAAAATATATAGTCTTTAACAAGTTTTTATTAAACATTTACTAGATGCTAGACAATGGGTAATTCTGGAAATACAAATAATAATAAGAATAACAGCTCCTGCCCTCAAGTTGCTTATGTGCTCTTGGAGGGAAGCAAATAAAAGGAAGTTGAAAAGAGAGTAAAGGAAGAGAAGAAAGTGGGAGTAGCTATTTGGAACCATGGTAGTAAAAATCATTGAGAAATAAAGCTTCATTGGTGGCCCAGAGCTTTATTGTTTTTTATGTAAGATTGATAAAGGGTATAATGTATCTATGTAATTACTTAAGATGGATTTTGGGAGGAAATGACTTGAACTATTATTTACATCTTCTTGTTACTTGACTCTACACATGTTTATGTTTTGTCTTTCTAAGCTAAATATGTGCATCACAGGGTCCAGGATCCTGTCTCACACTTCTTTACATATTCCATAGCATCCACCATACAGTCCTTTGCACACAGTAGGCACTCAATTTATATTATTTAGTTTGATTAAGATAATAAACAACTTCCTAGCCAAAAAAGCCTTCCTTGACATAGGAATTCCTAGCAGCACAACTCTTAGTACTTCATTTCTTATGATTCTAGATCTTAACAATTTGATTTTTAAAAGTTGAGTTTCTTTGGTATATAGAAATAAAATGATTATTCTTCCTCCCTTCCTTTTCAATCCCAAGTTTATTGAAATTGCCTTGAATTTCCACATTCTTGAGAAGAGTCAACGTATGCAAAATATAAAATGAAAAGATTTAAAGTTATGCAGAGATTTAGAGCTCATCTAGGCCAGCTGAGACCTCAGAAAGTTAAAAGGGATATAAGTAGAAAGGGGTAGGGTCAGGATTTTAACCCAAGGCCTTTGACATCAAATCTAGTGCTTTTACACCTCAGTAGGTGTAAAAAAAATTTTTAAATCAAGTCAGATAATGCCAATAACTCAAAAAACAGCCCTACTTTCTATTGAAACTGGATACCCCAGTTTTCAATCCCTAATAGAGGATCAACTTACTTGGTGACAGAAGGTTTCATGAAGACTTCCTTGACTGGAACCTCTCTGCTTATCTTGGCTGTGGCCCTTCTCCTATCCTTTAGCAATACTTAAGAACAAAATTAAAAGCCTCAAAGTGTCTATTCCATGATTTATCCCCTTTTCCCTAAATTTAGTATGCTGAAGCATAATGTTTCAAAATCAAATCCATGGTGGCTATTTAGTGAAAGCAAATCCTTGATGGATTTTGCTTTTTTATATAATAAAAATAGAACGTGTATACAAATGTGACCCTTAGGAAAGGACAACATTTGGCAGCTGTTGCTTCTGTGGGTAGGTCTTATGTTGGGGAAAAATGAGGTTTTTTTCCCTGCCTAAGTTCTAAGGTTGATTAAAAATTGGCATAGAAAGACCTCTTTGTGAAGTAATAATGATGCATTATATAACTGTGACTTCTTGCTTTTTGAAACTACCTGAATTATATTCATGTCCAAAGACATTAGAATCATGAAATATAGCTGACAGAGACCTTGGAATTCATCTAGTCCAATTCTCCTCAATTCTTAGTGTTGACCATATGGTACATAACAATGGTTCTCCAAGCTCAGAGAATCCTGGGCATCCTTAAACCCTTTCAGATGGTCTACAAATTAAAAATTAGTTTTTATTTCTAATATGATAAATATCTATAAATATAACCCACATAAATAAAAACTCTTTGGACAGTTTTCCAATCATTGTTAATAGCATAAAGAAATAGGAACACAAATTTGAGAACCACTGGTATAGTAACTCAGATAACAAATGTTAGATCTGTTCCTGTCTGGTTTTTATTATCTTTCTTGTTTCTCATATACATGAGTCTATAGTTCCTTTAGCATATAATATTATCACTGTCAATTCTATTAGCTATATAAATGAAGGGGATAAGTGGGATGGATAACTAGAAAGAAGTCTTTTTTTTTCTTGGTGAGGCTGACTCTATTTTCTCCAGGATAAAAGTTCAGCAGCCACTTAGAGGCTTGATCCTACCACTGAACATCCTGTAGCTTTGACTTGTTCCATTTGGGGACCAGCTTACTTCTCCTTAGGTAGTTCAGTGATCTCACTCCTTGGGATTTACCATATTAGTGCCAAACTTTTGCATAGATCCACCTGATTGATCTAACTAACTGCATCTCAGAACTCCCAAGCTCAAGCAATCCACCATCCTCAGCCATCCTTCTAAGCAAGGATTATAAGTGTTCCCCACCATGTTCTTCCAACAGCAGATAATTTAAACAATTTAAATATTTGTTGTTCAGTCATTTTTTTTCAGGCATGTCTAACTATTTGTGATCCTTTTGGATTTTTTTGTGTGTGACAAAAGCAGTGGAGTGACTTGCTTTTTTCTTTTCCAGTTCATTTTACAGATGAAGAAACTGAGGCAAGCAGGGTTAAGTGATTTGCTCAGTCATATAGTTAATGTCTGAGTCTAACTTTGAACTTAGAAAGATGAGTCTTCCTGATTCCAAATCTTGTGTTCTATCCATTGTGCCACCTAGCTGCCCCAATTTTAATCTAAGAAGCCACAAAGTTTTGTTGTTTCTTATATCATTCTGCCTTGATTAACAGTTACACAGTGGCTTCAAGTTTGTAAAATGCTATATATACAGTAAAATGTCTTTTGGAGCCTTACATTAATCCTGTGAAGAAGAAACTAGAGAATAATTAAACCCATTTTACAGATAAGGAAACAACTTTAAAAGACCTGCTCTTAGTGATTCAGTGTCAAAAATCAGTACTTCCTGACTCCAAATGCAGTACTCAAGGTGCTATGCCATACATAGGTAAAATGAGTTCTACTGACAAAGTAGCAATCATTATGGTCTGTTAGTAAAATGAAGGGTAGGGGAAGGAGGGAGGAATATTTTGAAGCCCCTGTTAATGAACTGGTAACTGTTTTTATGGCTTTTCAGTAAAGTGTGATGTCCAATCCATAACTCAGACCATCTGCTTTTCCCTACTTCTACCCTGGGGCTATCCAGCATTGCTGGAGAAAGTCATAAAATTACAGTAATTGGTTCCTCAATGAATTCTTCTAATCCAGCTGCATTTAGGCCCTCAGAGCTATATACTGAGCAGTCCTTTTGTGATGCCTTTGAATCCCTGGAGCATTTCCTCCCAGCATCTGTTCCAAACTTTTCCCAGCATTCTCAATTCCCCACCCTATGCTGACCCACTCCATCCTCCTCACTTCTGGCAGCTGACCTTCCTCCCAGCTGTGCAATAGGGGTTCCAAAAACTTCCGCCTTCTCCACCATAAGAAAATGTCCTTTCTCTTCACCCATCCTCTAAGAAGGCAAATGAAATTATTGTCATTTAAATGTTATAAGTGTACTGAAGGGATATTCATTTTCATTTAATATTCAGTAGGGTGGTGGTTTTATGAGCTTTCTGTACTTATGTTAGTTAGGGTCTCTTGCATAATAAATGTGTACAAGATCTTGGTGCCCATTTCATAGAGTTCAAAACATCTTTTATTATTTCAAAGTATTATGGAGGTTTAGAGTTTATCCACAATCTTATGATATTGTCAGTCACATCAGTGCTATATCTGATCTGAAGTCTTTGTTTAGAGGCACAGTCTGTAATTATAAATTTTTTTCCTGTGGGAAAATAAAATCAATTTCATGATGCAGTTTACTGGAATGAGTTGTGATTTAAAAAAATATTGGGGACTGCCTGTACAGAAAGAACTCTGCCCTTTTGCACTTTATTAACAAAACTCCACACCAGCATTTCATAAAGTCATAGATTTAGAACTGAAAGGGACCTTCGAGGTCACTGAAAATCCTAAAAATCTTCTCATATAAATCTCTTAGTCCAGGTCTTTCTGGGAGTGAACTACAGAACTTCTTGACCCAATCTCAGACTTATGTACTGTATGAACCCTGGGGTGAGCTAGACAGTAAAAGAGTTGTTTTTTACTACTCCGGGTGGGTTGATTTTTTTAAGAGGACTAAGGCGAGAGGGCAGAATGTAGATGCCTGGTTCTTGGGCTTTCACAAACAATGGTCTTTTTATATATTTTTTGATTCTTTAAAAGTTTCAGGGGAGCCAAAAAAGTAATAAAGTGAGGATGGGGCAGAGAAAATTAAATTAACTTTTAATTAAGTGTTATTTCCCCCATTCCCACCCCCCCCCCCCATTGCTTTGGGAGTTATGGTTCTCTGAAATCCTGGAAATTCATAACACTTGAAAAAATGAATTGAACTTCCCTTTAAAGATCCATATACTCTCTCCACCTTGCTTGCTGGATACGCATTCATTTCTTGCTAGGAGTGTATCTTTTTATCTATCAGGGGTTCTTAACTTGGGATCATTGAACTTATTATATGTACATATTTATCTTTACTTATATACATATATATATGAATATATAGAGGAGAACTATATTTCAATATAGTTGGTTTTCTTTATAATCATATATATTTTTTGCATTTAAAAACTTTATTCTAGAAAGGGGTGCTTAGGCTTTCCCAGAGGGTTAGAGGAGTTCATCACATACACACACACACACACACACACACACACACACACACACAAAGACAAGAAGCCTAAATCTAGATTTATATCTGCTATTAAAAAGTTAAGTATATTACATATATTAAATAACCTTAGTGTATGTCTATATCTGTATCAAAATAGATTATAGAAACATATTGAAGGAAAATACTATATATATGTACATACACATATATATACATACATGCATTTTTATACACATGTATATTTCATTTATATATCACCTCTCAAACTGACTCAAAGCAACACTGAGTTTGTAGCCCTCCCAGGGATAGGATAAGTAATTAATTTGATGGTTCACACCTTCCCTGGAGCAGGGAAGTAATTATTTGGGTTTTAAAAGCCCTTTTCCTTATATTCCTATGGGGCTGTTTATCCCATTTAAAAGGATTCTGTTTACAAAAATTTCAAAGAAGAATATAAAGTGGAAAATGGCCTCTGATATGGCTTGTAAAATTAATGATTGGTGGATAGGCCATGGAGAAGTGGTCAATTAATTTTTCCTGTTAATTGTGATAGAACAGAACCTTTTTTAATTTTATGTGATGCCTTCTGAAAAACTTCTGCCGGGATACAGAGGTGGGAGAAACTTCCCAGTGTGGAGAAAGGCATTTGTAATGTAGAAATAATCAAATCCCTCCAGGCTGTTGTGACTTTTGATGATGAGACATTTCATTGCCCTTTACAGTTTCTTCCCACCTTTGGTTGTTGTGTCTTACTCTCAAGCTCTCCTTTGTGTTTTCAGCCACAAGCCTCAAAAAATGTAGCTCACTCTGTGCCTTCTCACATCCTCTGCTTATTTCTCTAAGCTGACTTTTTCAGGACAAAGTGAATTAGAATGTTAGAGAGGACCTCAGGGGTCACCTTGTCTAGTATTTACACCATATAAGAACTTACATCCCTGACAGGTGGTCCACCCTTGTTCTTTCCCTCCACCAATTGCTTTTCACACTTAAAGCATTTTGTGTCTCCCTAGTCTAAAACAAGCTCCTTATTTTCAGCTTTTGTTTCTCTGGCAAATGTTTGTAGTGTCTTGTACTTAATGAAGGTGTGTTGATTTGAACTGAACTTAAAACATACTGATCACATCTATTCCTAGAGTAGTAGTGAACAATGGAATATTTTTCTGCAGCTAATTCAAAACTATTCATACCATATGGTAAAGTGAAGGGACTTTGCCCCAGAGTAACCAACATTGCTAGAAGTTGGGGGTGGGGTGGGGGAGAGGCGTGAGGAGGGGAGAAGTATATCTCCCCTGGCCTTCCCCCAGCAATCATTCAGTATCTTGCAGTCTTTATTTCCTCCACTAATGAGTCAGTCTAAAGGAGGCCTCTCAACTAAATGTCTTGGCTCACTCCCTCTACTCATTGTTAATGGCCCAGGATTTGATAATTTGAACCTATTAGGCTAAAGTTGGCTAATAGTAGGCATAATCTATGAAGAAATGGTTACTTGTGATGGCAATATAAGCAACAACAGCTTTAATCACCGGTCTGTATAGCTAATTTTATTGTTGGCTTTTGTTTTTTGAATCATAATTATTTCTCAACATACTCCCTTTTATTCCCCTTATAATAAAGGAAAAGTAAAATCAAAGAACAAGTCCAGCACAATGGCATAGTCAATGGAGTGCTAGGAGAAAGGAAAACCTGAGTTCAAATCTAGTTCCAGACACTTATTTAGCATTAATTTCTTTATCTTTGAAATGAAGATGAGAATAATAGTACCTAGTCTTGTGAAGATCAAGAGAAATAATAATATTTGTGTATATTGTGGAATTTTTTTTTCATTTATCAATCATGTGAAACATTTTCAGTCATTTTGTGCAGGAAAACTAAAGGAAGGAAGGAAGGAAGGAAGGAAGGAAGGAAGGAAGGAAGGAAGGAAGGAAGGAAGGAAGGGAAGGAGGGAAGGAGGGAGGGGGAGAGAGGAAAGAAAGGAGGGAGGGAGAAAGTGAAAGAAAGAAAAGGAAGGGGGGAAAAGGAAGCAAGGGAGGGAGGAAGGAAGGAAAGGGGGAAGGAGACAGGGAAGAAGGGAGGAAGGAAGGAAAGGAAGAAGGGAGGGAGGAGGAGGAAAGAAGAAAATAATATGCTTTGTTTTATATTCTGATACCATCAATTTTTTTTCTCTGGAGGCAGATAGCATTTTTTTCATCATGAGTCCTTTGAAATTGTCTTGTATCATTGTATCATTGAGAAGAGCTAAGCCTGTTTTAGATGATCATCATACAATGTTACTGTTACTGTTCTGGTTCTGTTCACTTCATTCTGTATCAGTTTATGTAAGTTTTTGAGATCATAGTTGATAAGTGTTTTGCCAACCTTAAGGCACCATATGATGCCAGCTATTATGCGTGAAAACTCATGTGGGATTGAGGAATAGAAGTCCCTTATTTCTCTTTTGAGAGAAGAAAAATTGTTTAACCTATTTCAAAAAACAAACTGTAGATAAATCAAGATTAAGTTCGCCATTGTATTTAATATATAATTGCTAAAGTTAGAGTTTACCTATTCAATAAAGTAGAATATCTTTATTGAATATGATGGTACTCTTAAAGAGTTTAGGAATATCATAATCTAGAGGGCTTTCTCTATACTAATCGGTGGCAAGGATCTTTCTTATCTCCCATCTATATTTCCAGAGAAAAAGCTTTAAAGGGCATCAGAATGGGGACTGGACCCTTAATTACAGCCCTGGTATTGAGGCAGAGAGAGAGGCAGGTCTTGGCTCTGAGTTCTATGTTCTCTGAGTCAAAAATTTGAGATATAGGGACAGCTACCTAATTACTAGTCACAGTCTTGGGCAATGACTGGAGTTTCTAAGGCATAAACAGTCTTGTCCAGGAGGCAGAGAACCACCTGATAAAAAGTATTACAAGACAGAGAGAAAATGAAACTCAAAAGAGACACTCACACAAAGGTCCTGGAAAGATTTGAGCATCCAGTTTTTTTTTGTGTTTGTTGTTTTTGTTGTTTTTAGAGTTCTTTTATGTATCAAACAGATCCAGTTTTGTGGATGAGGATTCAAGAACTAGGACCTAAGATGTTAAATCAAGATTCAAGACCTGTGCTGATTCTCATTAGAAGGAACTCAGGGGAAATTAGTAACATTGATATTCAGACTCTCTCTGTTCAGAAAAAGGGATCTTCTGCAATTAATATAGATCTTACAGTGTGAATCTGGGTAATTTTGAGCTTCTCTGAAGCTCTGTGATCTTAGTGATCATGGAGACTGCCATCTTCCTTACAAAAACCTAGCAGGATCTTTGAGAGTAATCTTTTTTGCTGTTTTTTTATGTCCCTAAAAGTAGTAAGATTGAATTTCTTTCAAAATTGTCTAGAATTCAGACTTTTCATTGATTCAGGCTGGTTCTCTAACCCATTTGTCTGAATTAATTAGTTTTGCTGTACTTTTTAGCTACAAGTTAAATGGCGACTCAGATGTATTAGACTAATTTAATTGGCTCATGAGATCAGTTTAGTAACATTAAATAAAAGAATTCCAGGAACAATGAAGAATAAGATATGTCAGCCTACGCTAGATGTCACAATGAAACTCCGACACTTGTCTTATATTTGTTTGTTTTTCATTGTTCTATTGCAAGAAGAATGCATTTCATTTTAAAAGTCAGTATGAGCAGATACCTTTAATAGATAACTATGAAACTATTGCTTTGAAATCCACATTCCCTAATTTTCAGTCCTATTATCTCATTTGCTTTTATTGGTTGTTGAGTTTCTTTTCATTTATATTGATATCATTTGTTTTTATAGCACCTTCCTTTCCAAATATATCTCTCTTCATTTGCTTGCCCCAGAGACCAATAGATCTCTGAAGGATACTTCATAACAAAGAATAAGAAAGCACAAAAGAAACAATTCAGCAAAACTAACCAAATCATCAACCTAGTCTAAAAATATAAGCATCATTTACCTGCACAATCCCTAACTTCTACAAACAAGGGAGGTTTTAGCTTTCAGTCTTATAGTTAACTGTGTAAACAGTTACCTTGAAGAGAACTTTGGGCTATTCCAAGGCCCATGGCTTGTAATAAAGTATTAATCCCCTTAGGGATATTCTTATGACTAAGAATCTCAATTTACCTTCATGAAACACTTCTAAAAATCAGGATGATAACAAATGATGCTTATCTATCTCTGATGCCTAGCAAATTGATGGGTCATGATATCCTGCTTTAAAATAAGCATTTTTGTGCATTCCTCATATAGTTAAGATAGGCAGGTGCCTTACAACTGCCATTTTGATGTTAGAATGCCAGTAACAAACAAACTCTGAGGTCATTATGGGTACTTTAATTAAATTTAATACACAATTATCAAGTGTTTGCTACGGGCCAATATAATGACCAAAATGTCCCTCCCTGTACTCTGAGAACTTACATTCTACTTAATAGAAGAGTGTAGAGGGGCTTCTACTTCTTCAAGATTCTTCATAGCCCTAAGTTTGGTACAGATATTTTTTTCTTTCATACAAAAAAAGTATTAATACAAAAAACCCAAGCGCGAATTAGTAGGAAGGCTTAAAACAGGAAGCAGTAACATAACTTTTTTTCTCATAAGAACATGATGGTGTTTACCACATTTCCCCTTACAGAGATAACTACCCTCAAAGTCCATTTTTACAGGCTAGTTGGGCTGGGACTTGGGTTCCTCTTCTTGCAAATAGTCATCTTCTTTAATACATGAACTTCCTTTGCTGCCAATCATCTCTACCCAAATGATCTCTCAACCTCACAAGCCTACCATTGTCTATCCTGAGATTCATCTTTTCTCTTCTGTACTCAGGAAAGAAACAAAACAGAAAAAACAGCCAGATGCCCCAGCTCAGTTTCTTTTGACTGAGCCTCCTGTTTTTAATTATCACATATGTATAACTAGCATACAGTCATTGGAAGGTAGGCTCATGTATACTTATATGTTATGCAACTGGGAGGAGAAAGAGACAGCTGAGGGTAGGTCATTTCCTTTTAAAGATCCACTGAGTCATACGTTCTTCTGGCTTAGTGGTCAATAAGGGGGTTGCTTTGTAATATCCAAAACTGTGGAGGCCATCAGTACTGAAGCCAAGGGCTTCATCAACCCCATAACATCCAACCTCTCAGCTAACAATATGGTTGGTAGGAACTGGGTAGGGAAGCTCTGTAAATAATCTGTGAACTAATAGTTCAGATAAGCACCATGACACCAGCTATCAGTTGTTATTTAGGAAGAGCTCTAATCTGCCACTAGTTTTTAGAATCTCTATCAAGTATCTCTAGAATATATGTTTTCTACCTTTGTGGTATATATCAGTGTAAGTTTACTTTCACCTTCCTCTTGACCAACAGAGTTCAAAGTTTGGATGGAAAAGAGCTATCCAAATTAAATTTTAAATTCCCCTATTACCAACACCCACCCACACTCACACCCATCCCCACAATCCACCCCAGTAAAGATGACCCAAACAGGTAATATATCAAGGCTTCATGGTATTATAAAGAAAAAAAACTTGCAGATATGAGTTCAAATGACTCTGGGAAAATCCCTTAACCTCTCAGTGTCTCAGTTAAGTTTCAAGTCTCTGTGTTGTTGTTGTTATTGTTGTTGTTGTTTGTCCTTCCTTCATGAAAAAGACTATGATATCATGATAAATGAGTGAGTTGGATTTAAGTGAGGAAGGACTGTGCAAGGTCATCAGCCTCACTTTCTCCTCCAGAGCCATCTATGTGCAGTGGCCAGATATAGATCGGGATGGCTGGAAATGATCCTGGATGCAGTGAGACCTTGGCCTTTTTAAATTAAGATCTTTAATAGGTCTCAGTTGAACTAGGGCAACACCCATTCAGTGGTTAAGGCTAGATGAGAGTTGAGACGAAAAACTTTTATGACTTTTACCTAGTCATAAACCAAAAAAGTTTCAGAGAAGGTGCTATCCTGACTTGGCAGAGAGAATTCCTTCATCTGAAATCACAGGTGTAATTGCTATCAATCATTTTGCATTCTTTTGCAAATAATCAATAAAACTGTAAGACTTCGTTAAGTATCTGTTAGGTCTCTACAATGTTACAAAGCTTAAACTAGGTTAAATTTATATATATATATATATATATATATATATATATATATATATATATATAATTAGAAGAGACTTTAGAGATCATCTAATCCAAAGTCTGTTTTACAGATGAGGAAACTAAAGCCCTGAGAGAAGTAATTTTCTTGAGGTCACACTGGCAGTGAATAGCGGAGCTGGGATTTGAACCCAGGTCTTAAGGCTCCCAAACTATCCATCTTTCTATTGTACTAATGCTGCCTACTAAATATAAAACCTCCTCTTGTCTCCTAATTTTAAACATACTTAATTGTACCTGTTTCATTTTAAAATCATACTGGGATAATTATAAGTCTTCAGTTTAGTTGAAACTTGTGGAATTTAACGCAGCTGATCATTTAAAAAACTTAATTGCACTGGATGAAAGTTTAATTCCACACTTTCAAAGTCTAACTGAGTTATTGCCAAATAGTGGGCCTTTGAGGACTGTGACATTGGAAAGTTGCAGAGCTGTAGGTGGCAGGCCAGGAAAAGGAAGATGGGAATAAAGTCTAGGGAAAAAACCTTCAAAAGTAGTAATAGGAAGAGGATCTCCTCTACATAGAAAAGAAAAGGGAAAAATGAGGAGAGGAGAGTAGCATAGTTTAAGAACAAGATGGCACCAGATCAAGAATAGGATCTTCTCAACCAGCTGACACAGAGTAAAGACAAAAAGCATAGATAGTCCTAAGAAGTGGAGAGGCAGAATTTTCTAGAGCTAGAACAAGTTAGTGTGTAAATAGTGTTGTGACTTAATAAAATTAGGCAGTTTCAACAAAAGGAGTGGCTGGAATATACAAATAGAAAAGAACTTTTCTTCTCCAAAGATCATAAGAGCCATTAAGTATGAAAGTAAACCCAGATATACTTATTGTGTATCTAATTTATATTTTAATATATTTAACATCTACTAGTCATCCTGCCATCTAGGGGAGGGGGTGGGGGGGGGGGGTAAGAGGTGAAAAATTGGAACAAGAGGTTTGGCAATTATTAATGCTGTAAAGTTACCCATGTATATATCCTGTAAATAAAAGGCTATTAAATAAAAAAGAAAAAGAAAGTAAACCCAGATTAGCAGAGGGTGAGAAATTAATTTAGAGAAGGGTTTATTAACCTTTTTTTGGATTATGGGTCTTTGAGGTGTAACCTAAGGACCCCTTCAATAATGAGATTTTTAAATGAATAAAATAAAATATAAAGAGTTATAACAAAAATCATAAGTTAATGAAAATAAATTTCTACTATTTTCCCCCATCTAAGTTCATAGACTTTCTAATATCTACTAAAAGAAACCAGGTTAAGAACCCCTTGTTTATTGGTAGTATTCTCAGGAACCACCAGTATTCAGGCTCCCAGTGGCTACTAGCAGTTTGGCTTGGTTGTTTATTAGGGAAACTTGCAGAGACAGTGACAAAGGATAATAGTTCCTTGTGACCTCCAGAAGGTTATAAAGATAGGGATACTTATTTTATAGATTTGTACACTTTCGGCTATTTATTTTCCTGATAGAGACAATTCTTAAATGGGTAGATTGTAAATGAGAGAGTATTGCCCTTCCTGAGAGGAAAGTGAAAAGGCTTGGGGAATATGGTTTTTATATTCTGGATTATTAAATAATTATTATATTTTGAATTATTAAAGGAAGAAAAAAGATGAAAGACTAAAGGGATTGAACTGCTGCTGTGGTAGATGGGAAGCTAGTAATGGAAGCAGAAAGATGGGAGAATGCTTAATTCTTATTTTGTAATACTAATTATACCACATCTATTTTGTGCCAGGCACTGTGCTAAAAACTTTTCAAATATTAGCTCAACAGTGCTAGCAACAGTCCTAAAGAGGTAGGTGCTGAGATGAGAACAGATTTAACAGATGAGAAAGATGACACAAGCTAAAGTTAAGTGATTTGTTTAGGATCACATGACTATTAAATATCTGAGACTAGGTTTGAGCTCAGGTCTTCCCACCTCCTGGCTCAGCATTCCAGTCATTGCACCACTTTCCTGCCCCTATTCTTTGGCTTGTTATTCTACTGATGAGAAAAATGTCTGAATTGGAAGGGACAAAATAAAAATGTATAATGGAGAGTTAATATCCTAGATAAATATTAAGTGAGTATCTAATTGTTTAGAATAACTATGTCATTGGATACTAGAAAAAGAAAAAAAAAAAAAAAACAACCAATGTGATTACCGTGCCATAATTGGTGATATTTGATATCTCATGAAGAAACAGTAAAGTACCTGCAGGACTACAGAAGGCCAAATGTCCTAATTGTTTTAAAGGCACATAGTGGCAGAGAGGCGGCACAGTGGTTAAAGTACCATCTCTGGAATCAGGAGGACCTGACTTCAAATCCCACTTCAGACACTTACTAGCTGGGTGACCCTGGAAAAATCACATAACTCTGAATGCTTCTGTTCACCCCACCCCTCCCTAAAGAAAAGGGGGGAATCTATAAAGTATTATCTAAAGAGCTTGACTTCCATAATGGTAAAGATTCTTTGCTCAGAGCTTGGGAGGCCATCATATATAGATCTCAAAAGACTGCTTAGGAGGCATATTATTTTCTCAGAGAATTTATCTGAGATGTGACTGGAAATTTGTCAAGACTTATCAAACCATTATGTACTGCCCACTTCTGCTGATTCACATGAGAACCAAAGATGCTGCCTGAAAAAAATCTAGACTCTCTGTTTAGTGATTTGGAGGACCTGGGTGGAAAATAGGTTGATCTGGGGACACAAGTACCATTTTTACCTCTCCATCCAATTGAAGGTCATAACTTCTAAGGAAAAAGAAGATTGTGGCTTATGAAGAGCTAACTGTGTAGATGTTATCAGAGAATAGAGCTGTGGAGAGACATTATGAAGATGATATAGTGGATGAGGCACTGGACTTAGAATCAGGAAGACCCAAATTCAAATCCCCCTCCAGATATTTACTAACTGTATGTAATCTCTCTGAATATAAATTTCCACATTTGTAAAATGAGTAATAACTTCCAAGGCTTCTTCCAACTTTAAACCTATGAACTCCTGAATGATATCCCAACATGGTGGGTTGTGTCTATGAATAATGTTTCTCATCAGGACTGCAAAGAATTTATCTAACTAAAAATTTGTTAAGCTGGCCAAGAAGGCATTGAATTGAAAATGATGGGGAATGAAAAACTATTCAAATATCACAATAAATCCGTTTTATGTGGAAAATACCAACAGAATAGGAGTAGAAAGGGTATAATTTTGACAGGAGTATATGACTTGGAAAAAGAATCAAGAACAACAACTATGATGGAAAATGCTAATGACAAGAAAAAAGCACTGTAAGACAGTGGAAAAAAACAGTATTTGAAGTTAGTCAACAGGAGTTCAAATCTCATCTCTTTTTGATTATTATCTGTATGAACTTGAGCAGGTCACTTAATGTCTCTCATCCTCCTTCATCTGTCACCTGGAAAATCAGAAGATTGTATTTCATGACTTCTAAGGGTCTTCCAATCCTAAGTCTTTCATCCTAAGCTCTGTTATAGACAAGAAATGGAACAAGAAAAAGATAGGCTCATTGTCAGGCTATGTTGAGTCACATAAATGTGAAACAGAAAAAAAAATGGAACCATTCAATGAAAATTTCGTTCCCAGATTCTCTATCAAGAAATTGATAGATCCTCAAATTGTGAGGATGGAACTACCATGGAATTAGTCAAAGGATGGCAAAGAGAGAGGTGTCAAAAGAACCTTCATTAGATTGTAGGGTTCTTTGATGAGTTGTAGAAGAAAAACTGGATATAGGCAGCTTACACCCATATTTTTATAAGGGGAAAAAAGTAGATTCTGCAAATTGTACATATACAAGTTAAGGAGAGAAAGAAAAAGCAGTGGTTATTATAATTATTATATATTATTTATTATTTTGGCCAATAATAAAGTTTCTAGTTTATTTTCACTTTGTCCTGAACCATTCTTGTCCCATAAATCTTCCATAAAAGATTTATCCCTTATCCTAAAGACCTTCCTTTAGGTCTTTTAATGTCCCATGGATTCCTGTGCAGCACATGACCTGTCTTTCTGTTATTTCAACTCCAGTCTCAATTACTATACTGGCTGTGTGACCCTGGATAAGTCACTTAATCTCTGCCTCAATTTCCTCATCTATAAAATTATTAACAGCAGCAGCAGCTTATGGCCAATAAGGGCAATTGGGGTTAAGTGACTTGCCTGAGGTCACATATCTAGTAGTCCATCTGGCTGTCCCCTCTATAAAATCTTTATAGGTATTATCTACACAAGTCTCTAGATTGTGCTTAAAGATGATATGATGAGGAAACTAGCAGGCCTTCACAAACAATCCCATAGATCTATTATTTAAAAAATAAAAACTGTTAGTAAGATTGCTGCTAGAATTGAATTGATCCCCACTAGTTCCTGGGATTGAATTGTATACAAATGTGATTTCATTAGCAACAGCACATGATTGAATTATCTTACTGTTTGTTTTTAATAAATAGAATAAAATAATTCTAGATTATGATGGTTATTTTTTAACTGGAGAGGCCTCATAGTCTGTTATCACTCTTCTTTGCCTGTTCTGGGCTAGGTTTTCTGATGAGTCCCCTTTCCTCTGGCTCTTGGGCTCTGATTGACTTTTTTTTTTTTTTTTGGAGTGCTGAGGTGGATGAAGTAAATGACAGTAATTTCTCATTGGATTTCTTGAATGTTATTTTGTCTGTTTCTATTTTCAGCTTTTTGCTGGAGTAGATGTAGTGGCATCTTGTAGCATAGTGGGTAGAACTTTGGATATATAGTCATGGGAACATGAGTTCAAATTCAGCCTTAGACCCAGTAGTCTAAGTAGACCTGAGCAAGTCACTTAAACTCACTTTTTTCAACTGTAAAATAAGAATATTTATCGCATCTACTTTGTAGTTCTGTAATGAGTTTCTTCATCTATAAAATGAAAGAGTTAGACCTGATAATATCTATGCTTTAAATCTATGATCCTAAGACATTTAACCTTTCTGAACACATTTCCCATCTGTAATAATTTGCTAGTTTTCATGGAACCTTTTAAGTTTGTAAGGTAAATTTAAATGCAATAAGATTTTTAAAAAACAAAACACCACTTAACATATTTCCTGGCATATAGTAGGCACTATATAAATGCTTATTCTCTTCCCTAGGTGTGTTGGAAATGGGATGCCTCCTTTCATTCAAATTTGGTCTGAATTGTATCTTGGTTTTTTTTTATTATTATTATTTCATGTTGTTGTTTAAATAGGAGACATCAAAGTCTACAAATTTTTGGTCAGTGAACCTGACCTTAACTCTTAGAAAAAATTATCACAGTCAAAGCTACTAAAGATATGTAATTGGGAGCAGTGATTTCAAAGAGCTTTCTCTTTGTCATGCAAGATTGATCTTATTTCTTTTTTTGACATGACCAGTAGATTGGATAGTTTATTTAGGAATGTCTTTGTCAAAATTGATGACTGGTGTGTGTGCACAGGGACTATACCAACCAAATTAGATTTTTCTTAATGTATAGAAAGTATAGACTCCAATGTATAGAAAGAAAAGATATAGAACAGCCAGCTAACAAAAATGAAGACAGAAATATGGATGATGTGATCCTACATAAATAGATTCAAGAATGCTAAAGCTCAGAATGAGCTGAGGATGTCAAGGGGAAAGGTTTTTTTTTTTTAAGTATATTAGCATAAAGAGAATTCAAGAAGGTATTGGACATCTGCCTGGGATAGATGGAACATTAATAACTAACAACAGAGATGCTCATTCCTTTTCTCTTTCTCTTTTCTCTGCAAAGGAGCATGAACTTGATCCTGGAAATGATAGAATTAAAATGACTAATGGAATTCATAACAGATCAATAAGGAAGTAGTATTGACAGATTTATCATTTGTTCTTTGTTTTCAAAGAGGACCAAAAATGAGGGCTTGCCAATGAATAGGATTTAAGTGAGGCAGTGCTAACAAAGACATCAGTTTTACTCTCTCCAGAGTTATTGAAGTCTGGTAACAAGAAAAAAGTCAAGATGACTGGCAATGGCCGAGGATGTGGTGGATGACTTTGGCATCTTTGATGTCTGACCAAGCTATATGTGCTCTATAGTATCTGCTTTCACTGCCTTCGTGGCTTTTGGGCTGTTGTTTTTTAGTAAAGCAGTTGGGTGTTAAGTGACTTGCCCAGAGTCACACAGATAGTAAGTATTAAGTATCTGAGACCAGTTTTGAACTCAGGTCTTCCTGACTCCAAGGCAAAGGCTGTATCCACTGTACCATCTGCCCCCTTCATAGCCTTTGGAACAAATTATTCCCTTAGTGCCATTGGGGGAAGTCTTCATATACTTGGAGTGGGTATCCCCCTAACTCACTAACAGGTTTGAGAACTGGGTTAACCTGACTGCTGAGATGGTTTTACCCAGATGTGGCTGCTGTACATGTTTCAGCTTCTTGGATACACAGGGGAGCCAAGGTTATATAATGCATTATTGGCATAGCCCAGACTAAAACCCAGGTGATTAGTAAAGTAAAAGATTAAAAAAGATCCTGAAAAAACCACTAAAGAATTTTTAAAAACAATCACTGATAATAATGTAAATCTTGACTTATTTATGGCTCTGTTAACTAGTAAAATAAATTAGATCAAATTTAAGTCACATCATTATCATAAAGTGATATGTGATATACTCAAAGAAGCCCTGGGTTTGGAGTCAGAGGATGTAGATTCAAATCCAAGTTCTCGTTCTTTCTACCTATGTGACTTTGGGTAAGGTGTTTAATTCCTCTAGACCTTAGTTTACTCATCTATAAATTACTTTCATGGGATATGAGGTCACCAGTTTGCAGATGTGATTGCTGAACTAGGTGGCAATATTGAAAAGATCATGGAAATGAGAGATACCATAAGACTGGAGAAATAAATGGCCTGATTTTTCTCCCCAAAAAAGGAAAAAAAGAATAGCCTACAAACTATAAGTCAGTAAGATTGATTTTGATTCTTAGGAAAATATTAGAATAGATTTTTAAGACATACTTGTCAAATATCTAGAAAGAGAAACAGATCACAAAGCAATATCATGACTTTATTGAGAAAAAGTTATGTCAGACTAATTTCATTTCCTTACTTTGACATGGTTACTAAAGAAATAGATGAGTGGGATGCTATAAATATAGTTTAGATAGATTTGGGGAGAATGTTCTATAAAATATTTCATATTATTCTTGTAGAAAAACTGGTGAAGTATTGATTAGATAATGATACAATGAGATAAATTCATAATCTATTGGATAGCCATACTCAAAGACAAGTCTTCAATGTTTCAATATAAATGGGCAAGAAGACTCAGTGAAGTACTCCAGGGTTCTGTGTTTACTGGCTCTGAAATAGTTAAAATTTTTACCAACTGCTGAATGAAGATATGTTTGCTCAGCAAATAAGAAGGTGACATAGAGCTGGAAGAGATAGCTATCATAGTGAATAGTGAGTCAGGATTCAGAAAATCTTTATAGGCTAGAAGATTGGGTTGAATTTAATAAGATGAAATTTTATGGAGATAAAGCTTTGCATTTAAATAAAAAAAACCTTCACAAGCATAAGATGAGAAAGGCATAGTGAGAAAGGAGTTGTTGTGAAAAGGATATGATTGTTTTAGAGACTGAGAGCTCAATTTAAATCATCAGTGTGATATAGCAGCCAAAAATTTTTCAGTGTTTGGATGCATTAAGAGAAGCAGAACTTCTAAGAATAGGAAGGTGAATATCTCTTGTGCTTTATCTCATATGGAGCATTGTGTCCAATTCTGGGTATCATGGTTTAAGGACATTGATAAATTAGACAGTGTCTAGAGGAGGGCAAGAGGAATCATGAAGAATCTTGAATCCATGACTTATGAAGTTTAGTTTAAGGAACTTGGCAAGTTTGAGCAGAAGAGGAGACTCAGAGGCTTATCAAAGCTGTTTTCAAGTATCTGAAGAACTATCATATGGAGAAGGAGTAAAATTTATTATTTTTGTCTGTGGCAGGCCAACCCTGTAACAGTGGGTAGAAGTTGCAAAGAGGCCAATTTGATGTCAGGAAAGTCTTCCTAACAATTAGAACAATTTCAAAAATGGAATGACCTGCCTTGAGAGGCTATGGGCTCATTCCTTGAAGGTCCCTAGACAGAGATTATAGGATCACTTGTCAGGTATGCCATAGTGAGGACTTCTTTTACATGTGGATTAGACAAAATGGCAGCTTCTGAAACTCTGAAGCCTATCATACCACTCTAATAGAAATTATGGAGAAATATGAGCTGAGTGATAGTATAATTTTATTATACTATATAGTATATTATATAGTATATTAGAGTATATTATATATACTAAACTACAGTTTATTATACAGGATGGAATGCTGGACACAATTTATTGTTTAATGTCAACTTGGAAACCTTGTAGAGAACTTAAGAAATTTTTGTTTTAGGCTCGTGCTGTTTAATATTTTTATTAGTTTAATATTTTTATCAGAGAAAGAACTGAAGTAAACAATAGTAAATAGAGAATAACTTTACACATATATACATATTTGTATTTTGGTACCAATCTCTAGTGCAAGGAGTGGTGGAAAGAAAAAAAAAACAAATTTACATAATAACTTTATTATATATTTATAGCAAGTTGTACATAATATATTTGCAGCAAGCATCTTTTCTTACTATACTATGTTTTGGAAATCTTGCTTTATTTCATATATTAAAAAATTAAATTTAAGTTAAATTTTTAAAAAGATATATGTGGCATGCTCATCAAATTTGCAGATGATATATAGTTGGAAAGTGATAATACAGAATATAGCAGAGTCAGTATTCAAAAAGACTAAATAGGCTAAAACATTAGACTAAATTCATTAAAAATGATAAGAGACAAGTTATATGGTTCAGTGAATAGAGTGCTAAGTCTGGGGTCAGGAAGAACTAAGTTTAAATGTGACCTTAGACTTACTAAACTAGCTGACTAGGCTAGTCACTTAACCTCTGTTTGTCTTAATCTACTGGAGAAGCAACTAAAAAATCACTCAAGTATCTTTGCCCAGAAAACCCCATGGATAGTATTAGCGTGCTGGGAGACAGAGTTACAAAGAAACAGGCACAATTGAACAACAACAATTAAGATGATATTTATTGTGGATTATTATATTTGAGTCCAAAAATTTAATTTCACAAGTATAGTCTGACATGTCTTTAAAAAAACTTATTCAAAAGAAATGAGGACTTTTAGTGGATTTCAAGCTCATATTTAATTCATAGAAACAGTAACCAAAAAACCCAATGCAATTCTAGGCTACATTAAGAGAGAGCTAAGACCTAAAATCAGAAAGGTGGTAGTTTTGATGTGTTCTATCCTGGTCAGAATGCCAGTTGGAGTATAGTTTTCAGTTCTAGTTTCAGAAAGAGTATTGATAAACTGAAGAGTGTCCAGAGGAGTGAAATGAACATGATGAAGGGCCTTGAGACCATGCTATATCAGGACCAGCTGAAAATACTAGTAGTGTTTTGCATAGTTAGGAAAAACATTTAGACAGTTGTCTTTTTTTTCTTCTTTTATTTTTCATTTATTAAAGCTTTTTATTTACAAAACATATACATGAGTAATTTTTCAACACTGACCTTTGCAAAGCCTTCTGTTCCAAATTATCCCCTCCTTCCCCCCCCCTCCTCAAGATGGCAGTTAGTTCAATACATGTTAAATATGTTAAAATATATGTTAAATCCAATATATGTATGCATATTTCTACAGTTATCTTGCTGCACAAGAAAAATTGGATCAAGAAGGGGAAAAAACTGAGAAAGAAAACAAAATGCAAGCAAACCAGAGAAAGATTAAGAATGCTATGTTGTGGTCCATACTCAGTTTCCACAGTTCTCTCTCTGTGTACAGATGGCTCTCTTCATCACTGAACAATTGGAATTGGTTTGAATCATCTCATTGTTGAAGAGAGCCACGTCCATCAGAATTGGTCATTGTATATTCTTGTTGTTGCTGTGTATAATGATCTCTTGGTTCTGCTCATTTCACTCAGCATCAGGTCATGTAAGTCTCTCCAAGCCTCTTTGAAATCATCCTGCTGATCGTTTCTTATAGAACAATAATACTCCATAACATTCATATACCATAACTTATTCAGCCATTCTCCAATAGATGGACATCCACTCAGTTTTCAGTTCCTTGCTACTACAAAAAGGGCTGCCACAAGCATTTTTGCATATGTGGGTCCCCTTCCCTCCTTTAAGATCTCTTTGGGTTATAAGCCCAGTAGAATCACTGCTAGGTCAAATGGTATGCACAGTTTGATAACTTTTTGAGCATAGTTCCAAATTGCTCTCCACAACTGCTGGAGCCATTCACAGTTCCATCAACAATGTAGTAGTGTCCCAGTTTTCCTATATCCCCTCCAATATTTGTCATTATCTTTTCCTGTCATTTTAGCCAATCTGACAGGTGTGTAGTGTTATTTCAGAGTTGTCTTAATTTGTATTTCCTCTCTGATCAATAGTGATTTGGAGCACCTTGAAAAGTTATCTTATGGAAAACTTGTTCTGCTTGGTTCCCAAGGGCAATGATATGTAGAAATTGCATAGAGATGGATTTAAGTTGGATATGAAGAAAAACATCTCAGTATTTAAAGCTACCTTGGGAGGGAATGGATGCCCTCTCATAAGATGTCAAAGCAAAGATAAAGATATTGCAGTGGTGATTCTGATTCAAATAGGGTTGAATTTGATATATACTGAGATCTCTTCCATCTGTGTGGATCTATATTTACTGTACACTACTTCTGGAATGAAAGCCTTCTTAAGTAGAACACTGGACACTTAATGTCCTTTCCTAATCCTAATTATGAGCATGAAAATTCTGATGAGAAGTTAATGATAGTGAAGTTAAACATGATTAAAAGAAGTCATTTCTGTTAAGAACAAATAGAGTCATCATTTCTTAATTAGCCCGTGTTTATAATTATCTGGTATTAAGCAGAACAGAGCTCAAGTACAACTCAATTGGATCTGTGATCTCAGTGATTTGGAAGTTTCCTCCAGTGTTACTTATTGCAACCTATCCTTATCTATCTAAACTCTATAACTCTTGCCCCTGCCCTCTCTTACCCATAATTTTGACACCATATAATATCTACTAGTGTATTCTATGCTTTCCTTTTTTCTCTGGTATTTGAGAGTGCCAGTGGAGCACTTGACTATTTACTGGAAGAATTTTACTTTTGCCTAATTTGGGTACTAGGAAAAATAAATTCTTTATATTTAATTCTGACTTCAGGAAAGACTAATGAAATGTGGTATAATAAAAAGAGCATTAGGCTTAGAGCAGAAGACTTGTGTTTGAGTCTTGACTCCAACCTTTATTATATGATCAACATATCTTGGAACTGTGGGAAAAACTATATGGATTTTTGTGGTTCAGGATACTTGCTTCAAGTCCCAATTTTCCACTAACCAGACAGATGACCACAGGCAAATCTCTTAATTTCTATGAGTCTCAACTTCTTCTAAAAAAATAGGAAAGATCTGAGAGGATGCACATCAATTGGAGAATGACTGAATAAATTGTATTATATGAATGTTATGGAATATTATTGTTCTATAAGAAATGACCAGCAGGAAGATTTCAGAAGGGCCTGGAGAGACTTACATGAACTGATGATGAGTGAAATGAGAAGGACCAGGAGATGATAATATACCACAACACTATATGATGATCAGTTCTGATGGATGTGGCTCTCTTCAACGATAAGATGAACCAAATAAGTTCCATTTGTTCAATAATGAATAGAACCAGCTATACCCAGCGAAAAAAACTTTGGGAAATGAGTGTGAACCACTACATAGCATTTCGAATCACTCTTTTTTTGTTCACTTGCATTTTTGATTTCCTTCACAGGTTAATTGTATATTATTTCAAAGTCTGATTCTCCTTGTGCAGCAAAATAACTGTATAGATATGTATACATGTATTATATCTAACATATACTTTAACATATTTAACATGTATGGGTCTACCTGCCATCCCCATGTATGGGAGGGAGTAGGGAGAAGGAGGGGAAAAATTGGAACAAAAGGTTTTGCAATTGTCCATGCTGAAAAATTACCCATGCATATGCCTTGTAAATAAAAAGCTATATAATAAAAAAATAGGAAAGATGTGATAATAAAAGGGGATAATCATTCTTGTATTTCTTGCCTAATAGGGCTGTTTCTAAGAAAAGGGCTTGTAAGACACATAATGATACTACATGTACTGTGTGTATGTACACGTATGTATGAATGTATGTATGTACTATATAAGTGTCAGCTGCTGCATATAATGAAGTTTATTTTAGTAATCAAAATAAATCATGTAGGAGGATAACTGGTAAACAAAGACAATGGTAAAATTAAGAAAGAGATTAGAACTAATCTAGAAATTAGAAAGAGATTGTGCTCATCATAGGGAATTCCCATGTGAAGAACTTCCTTCAAAGACGTAAGTTGGTACCTTCTCTGCAAAGTTGCCTAGAGTACCAAGAGGTTAATCAATTTGCCACACAGCCAGAATATTGTCAGAGGTAAGATTTGAACCTAAGACTTCCTGACTGGTATTAGCAATGCCACATAGTGACATTAAAAGGAATTCAATTTTTGATAGTATCCTTTTGACATTACTGATTTAGAAGTCCCAAATAGCCTCCTCTACCAATATTTAAGTGGCTCCCTGAATAAGAAAAGTGATGAAATGGCAAAGAATTGCATCTGCAATCCTACAAGAATATTCTTTCCATCTTTTTTTGGTTATCATATATAAATTCCAAGATTAGCACTCTTGGAATCTGAAGAGTATAAAAGGGATTTTCCCCCACCCCCAATATATTTTTATGAAGTACACAACGATTTGGCAACACTTTACCTATGAGGAGGGAGGAGGAAGTGCTTACAGCCGTATGTCATAAAATCCAACATACAGGAGACCAAGTAGGCATTTCAGTAATTCAGTGGAAAAAAGATAGTGAGACCAGTTGTTTGATACTGTCCTGTCAACACTAGTTGATAAGAATCCTTAGATATTTGAAACAGTTGCTCTATCATTTCTACTCAGCCAAGGTCTGTTGAAACCCTTTCTTTTTTTTTTTTTTAAGTTCTTTATATATTTAGAGAAAGATACAGCCCCTGACAACAAAGTAAAATAGTGGTTATCTTCAGGGACATGCTCTGTGTCTCTTTATCCCCTTTTATTCTTTCTGCTTCTTCCTCAGTCATAGACCCTCTTTGTTGTTCAATTGTTTCAGTCATGTCTGACTGGTGTGGTTTTCTTGGCAAAGATACTAAAGTGATTTGTCATTTCCTTCTCCAGTTCATTTTACAGATGAGGAAACAGAGGCAAAAATGGTTTAATGGCCTGCCTGGGATCACATGGCTATTGTCTGAGTCTGGATTGAATTCTATCCACAGCATTCTATCCATTACATGACCTAATTGCCCATATGGACTCTCTAGTTAGAGCCATAAACTAGCCATTTTTATACCTTAGGACAAAAGCAGGAAAAAAATGTACTTTCGAATCATCCTATTAAGGTAAATTAAAATGGGGTGGATGGAATCAGCTGGGGAGAAATCCTGTGGAATGTGATTGCTAGGGCTAACCAGTCACTACATAGCTGAAATACTAGGGCTAGTTGGTGAAGTAGACACAGTGCAATGGCTGAAAAGAAAGATTCATCTTCCTGAGTTCAAATCTAGCTTCAGGTACTTACTAGTCATGTGATTCTGGGAAGGAAATGACAAATCATTCTGGTAACTTTGCCAAGAAAACCTCAAAAGAGTTCACACAGAATCAGACACGACACCTTGAACAACAAAGAACCTGAAATACTCTCCTCTAAATTTGGGTGCTATTAGACAGGCATTCTTTTTATGGTTTTGCTTCTGTCATCTTCATACACTAATTTACATTAAAGTGATTTTGAATTTAGGGCTGGAATAGGTCTTTGTGATAATCTGCATAAAGTCCTCATTTTGCAGGTGGGAATACTCTGACCCAAAAAGTTTAATTGACTTATTCAGGGTCCCATAGGAAATCATCGGCCGCACTGACTAGACCCAAGATTTCCTAACTGACTCATTGGCCACTGCACTTTTTTCATTATTTGGGGCCACTGATTCAATGTCATCCTCTCCAAGAGCATCTATCTGTGGTTTTAAAGGAGACCTATGGAGAGGGCACTATTCAACTCAAAAGAATGAATCTCTAATACTAAAAATCATTTTGTCCCAGAGCATCTGGGTATGGAATACTTGGGACCAAGACAGCATTCTCTTTCATCTTCACAATAACCATCTATCAAGTAAGGCCAGCCCTGTCTAATACCATTACAACTGCTTGATGAGTGAGTTAAGGGTTTTTAAAGTAAATTTTTTCCACTCATCATTTTAATTTTATAATTATACAAGATCTCCATAATTATCCATTCAATATTATGTACTTTGTGTTCAATACAAATCCCTTCATCATTGGGGCCTTAATTTAAAAAAAAAAATATTCCTGGCAAATGCACTGCACTGGAAATAGAAAACATGCAAATGACATATGCAAATTATGCTTTAGTCTGCAATGTTGTCTAATACAATAGTACCCAGTGAGAAATAAAAGTCAAAATTAATGCCAAGATCCTCCATTAGGAGAAGGAATTTTCATCTGAATAAAGACTGTAGGTATTATATATCTGCTAACAAAAGGGTCTTCATTTTTCTATTCTGCCCTATTTTTCATATCTATGTAACAAAGCCTTAAAATCTTCCAAGATGTGCTGCATTGTGGAAAGAATTTGCTGTAGTTATAATAATCCACCTTTGAAACTCAATGAGCTCTTTAATATTTCAAGAAAATATGTTTGGTGGAAGGGAGAAAACAGAAAGATTATATCCATGGGCATTTATACAAGTAGAATATTGATTCACTCTCCCAGTGTTTCTATCACAGTCATTAAGTATAGCAACAAATATGCCCTTCTAAGATACAAAGAGTACATAATTCCCTCTAAATGTTTTGTCTATTATTCAATCTGTGGGTAATATGTAAGTTGTTTTTAGAGACTTTCTCCCTTTAGAGTACCTCAATTGTGCATCTACTCTTTTTCTAGAATTGTGCTGGAGATGGGAGGGGAACAGACAAGTAAATGAAATTGGCATTGCCTTCAAAAAGCATCCATCAGGATAAGGAAACACTAATGGTAGACTAATGGTAGCCATCTCTAGGGTAGAGTAAAGGAGGGGGAGGGAAGAAAAAAAGGAGAAAAAAGAAATTTACATGATAACCTGATTATGTATTTAAAAGGAATAGCAAGTTATAAAATCATCTTTTTAAAAATATACTATGCATATGAAAAGATGCTCCAAGTCATTATTAATCAGAGAAATGCAAATTAAGACAACTCTAAGATACCACTACACACCTGTCAGATTGGCTAAGATGACAGGAAAAAATAATGATGATTGTTGGAGGGGATGCGGGAAAACTGGGACATTGATGCATTGTTGGTGGAGTTGTGAACGAATCCAACCATTTTGGAGAGTAGTTTGGAACTATGCTCAAAAAGTTATCAAACTATGCATACCCTTTGGTCCAGCAGTGTTACTACTGGGCTTATATCCCAAAGAGATTATAAAGAAGGGAAAGGGACCTGTATGTGCACGAATGTTTGTGGCAGCCCTTTTTGTAGTGGCTAAAAACTGGAAACTGAATGGATGTCCATCAGTTGGAGAATGGCTGAATAAATAGTGGTATATGAATATTATGGAATATTACTGTTCTGTAAGAAATGACCAACAGGATGATTTCAGAAAGGCCTGGAGAGACTTACACGAACTGATGCTGAGTGAAATGAGCAGGACCAGGAGATCATTATATACTTCAACAACAATACTATATGATGACCAATTCTGATGGACCAGACCATCCTCAGCAACGAGATCAACCAAATCATTTCCAATGGAGCAGGAATGAACTGAACCAGCTATGCCCAGAAAAAGAACTCTGGGAAATGACTAAAAACCATTACATTGAATTCCCAATCCCTATATTTATGCACACATGCATTTTTGATTTCCTTCACAAGCTAATTGTACAATATTTCAGAGTCTGATTCTTTTTGTACAGCAAAATAACGTTTTGGTCATGTATACTTATTGTGTATCTAATTTATATTTTAATGTATTTAACATCTACTGGTCATCCTGCCACCTAGGGGAGGGGTGGGGGGGGGTAAGAGGTGAAAAATTGGAACAAGAGGTTTGGCAATTGTTAATGCTGTAAAGTTACCCGTGCATATATCCTGTAAATAAAAGGCTATTAAATAAAAAAATAAAAAAAATATTATGTTATGGAAATGCTTGTTTTATTCCATAAGTTAAAAATAAAATAAATAAATTTTTAAAGTTTAAAAATTGTTAGGAAACAAAGCCAATAAAAAGAAGAGAATAATTGAGACAGTAATGCATTTTGGCACTGGGAGGTGGGATAGGAATAAAAATAATAGCTAACATTTATATAGCACTTATGTGCCAGGCCCTGTGCTAAATGCTTTACAATTATTATCGCTTTCATTCTCACAACAATTTTGATAGATGCTATTATTATCCTCATTTTACAGACGAGGAAAGTGAGGTGAACAGAGGTTAAGTGAATTGCAATAGTCATATAGTGAGTGTTAGATGCAGGACTTGAATTTAGGTCTTCCTGACTCTAAGCTTAGCACTTGAAAATGATAAATTGTTGGACATTTAGGTGGTGTAGTAGATAGATCACCAGGCTTTGGAATCAGGAGAATTGAAGTTCAAATCCTACCTCAGATACCTACTAAGCTGTGTGATTCTAGGCAAGTCATGTAACTCCAACTCTCCCAAAAAAGAAAATAATAATTGTTTTCAAGTGTTTAAAGAGCCATCATATGGAGCAGAAATTAGACTAAGCTGAATAGAAACAAATTTGAGGTTACTGGAAAGAAAAACTTCCTAAACTATAACAATCCAACTTCAGGAAGTGGTAGATTTTTACTTCCTTGGGAGTCTTCCAAGTAGAGGTTAGAAGGCCACTTTTTTGGCATGGTATAGAAGTAATTGTTCAAAGAAAGATTGGTCTAGATAGCCTGAGAGGTCTCTTACATGTTTGAAATTCTGTTATTCATCAGGAGTGAATGAGAATGAATACTCGTCTTGGAGTCAGGATAGCTTGAGTTCAAACCCAACCTCAGGCACTATTTGCTGAATAATCCCAGACAAACTATTTATAAAATAGAATTTTATTTTTTCAAATACATATACAATAGTTTTTAACATTCACCTTTGCAAAATCTTTGTGTTACAAATTTCTCTCTCTTTCTCCTTCCCCCTCAAGAGTAAGCAATCTGATATAAGTTAAACATGTGCAGTTCTTCTAAATATATTTCCATATTCATTATGCTGTGCAAAAAAAAAAAAAATCAGATCAAAAGGGGAAAATAAGAAAGGAAAAAATAAAGAAACAATAGCAACCAAAACAAAAAGGTGAAAATACCATGCTTTGATCCACATTCAGTTCCCACTGTCCTCTCTCTGGCTGTGGATGACACTTTCCATCACAAATCTATTGAAACTGCATTGAATCACCTCATTGCTGAAAGGAGCCAAGCCCCTTACAGTTGGTCATCACATAATCTTGTTGTTACTATGTACATGTTCTCCTGGTTCTGCTCACTTCACTCACCATCAATTCATGTAAGTCTTTCCAGGCTTTTAAACTGAAATCAACCTGCTCATCATTTCTTATGGAACAATAATATCCCATTACATTCATATACCATAACTTATTGATTCCCCAATTGATGAATATCCACTCAGTCTCCAGTTTTTTGCCACTACAAAAAGAGCTGCTACAAACATTTTTGCACATCTGAGTCCTTTTCCCTCTTTGGGATACAGAGCCAGTAGTGAGACTGCCAGATCAAAAGGTATGCAGTTTTATAATCCTTTGGGCATAGTTCCAAATTGCTCTCCAGAATGGTTGGATCAGTTCACAGCTCCACTAACAATGCATTAGAGTTTCAGTTTTCCCATATTCCCTCCAACATTTATCATTATCTTTTCCTGCCAGACAAATCATTTAAACTCTTTGAAGCATCACTTGTGCTAAGTCTTGAAAGAAACTAAGGATTCTCCAAGACATAGGGGAGGAGAGAAAACCTCTCATATCTATGCGACAATCAGCATGGAAGTATGGACTTGGGCATTGGATAACCTAAGATATAAAATGGAAGTTAGGAGCTCATTTTATGGTTTCATTACACAAGACAAATATCTAGAAACTTCAATATATGACTTGGTTAATGCTAATTTTTAAAACTAAATGATGATAGCAGAACTTGCATTCATATTTAAAGCCTGAATTGATTAACCTTTTTTGGAAGAACTCTTACAAAGGTTATCATTTTTCTTAAAACTGTTTTACAGACTCACCTCTTTGGTGTATTGCTGGCAGTTACAGGAAACTTAATCATCAGCATTTCACTCAACATACAGGTATGAAAAATATTCTTGTATTTTAATGGTTTTACTTCCTGTAAACTTATTGCTTCAGTTTCCTTCCCAGCCCATCCTTCTGGGAGTTTATGCAGGGTATGAAGATTCTTTGGAAAGCATTCATTTGCAGACCACATGGGTTTCCATTTTTTCTTCTTTTTTTAACACTTAAGAAAACTAGGCTAGAACCATATGGTTTTCTTCTTTTTTAGGGAAAACCTATGGAAGGGAAAGCAGGGACTTGAATCAAACTATGAACCAGTTTCTGCTTTGCGACTTTAGGCTAGTCAAATGACTTCCAGGAGATCTCTCAGGTCCCTCATCTGTAAAGTGAGAGAGGCTTGGACAGGGGATCTTTAGGATGTCTTATGACTTGGCCATTATATTCTTCCTGGGACTTTAGAAAGAACTGTTATCATTTGCTTAATGTTGAATGAAATGAAAATGAAAATTAATTTTTTACAGACCCTTGAATTAAAGAAAGAAAGAAAGGGAAGAATGGGGGAGGGAAAGAGAAAAAAGAGAGAGGGAGAGAAAGTAAGAGAAAGAGAAAGTCAGAGAGAGAAGGAAAGAAAGAAAAAGAAGAGGGGAAGGGAAGAAAAAAGGAAGGGAGGGAAGAAGAGAGGGAGAGAGAAAGAAGGAAGAAAATAAAGATGCCTACTCTCCCATCTGCTACAGGATGCAAAGATGGAGAGGGAACAAGTATTTATAAAGTGACTACTATGTGCCAGGAACTGGGCTAAGCACATTATAACTATTATTTCATTTTGTATCAAAGAGTATACAAACAAAAAAAAGCCCAAAGTAATCCCTGCTCACAAGGAACTTATATTCATTTGGGAGACAATGTGTAATGGAAACATGGGTAAATAGGGCACCAGACTTGGAACCACAAATATTTCAGTTTGGCTCTAGCTCAGATAATTTACTCACTATGTAATGCTGGCCTTGTCACTTAATCTTTCTGTGTTTCGGGTTCCATATCTATAAAATGAGGGAATTGGATCTGGTTGCCTCTAATGTCCTTTCCAATTCTAAATCTATGCTTTAGTTATCCTTTGTACACATATAGATATCTGTAAAAATAAACTTACAATCCATATGAGGCAGTTAAATAGAAGACAGTTAGGAATGGGAGGGGAGAGAACTCCTATGGGGATAGAGCTTAGGCTTGAAGGAAAAGAGAGATTGAGTGAAATGACAACAGCTGTCTTCTAGTAAATGTTTAACAATCAGCTTTCCAACACAAGTTTAAATTTCATCTGTATTGTTAACATTTTCTTCATCACTTTCTTAATTCAAGATGCTGAAAAAGAACAATAAATCAAGTCTTGATTTATAGCACTGGCCATTTTCCAAGGTAGAAATGCTCACACTTGACTCTCACACAGTTTGAGCTGGCTCTAGCACTACCTTTGGGTATAGATGAGAAGTACCTGCAATCCAGACATGAGGAATGGACAAAAATACAGGAACAGTGGATAAGAGTGCTATATGTAGGGAACAGAGAGAAAGCCAATTTGACTGAATTTTTTCTCTCTCCTCACCTCTACACTTCTACTTCTTGGACCCTACCTTCCTTCAGGAGGATACTGTGTGTGCAGGTATCCTCCCACCTTCTAGATTGTTCTTGTTGTCATTGAATTGTTTTGGTCATGTCTGACTCTTTGTGATCTCCTTTGGGATTTTTTTGGCAAAGATACTGGACATTTACCGTTTTCTTCTCCAGCTCATTTTACAATGACAAAACTGAGGCAAACAGGGTTTTAAGTGACTTGTCCAGGAGCCATATAACTAATAAGTGTCTGAGGCTGGATTTGAACTCATAAAGATGAAGTCTTCTTGGCTCTAGATTTGGTGCTCTTATCTACTGTGTGATCCAGCTATCGCATATTACTATTAGATACTTTATACTGTATCACATGCATACTTATTTATATATATATATATATACATTGTCTGCACCATTCAGATCTTGAGCATCTTGAAGAATGTTGAAGACAGGGACTAATTTTTTTTGCTTGGTGCAATGATTGACATATAGTAAGCTCTTAATATATATATATATATGTGTGTGTGTGTGTGTGTGTGTGTGTGTGTGTGTGTTAACTATTGACTGGTTGGCCATAGAGTGAAAAAGGAGAGTAATTTATACCGAGAGTGTAAAGGTAGATTGTGAAAAAGCTTTAAGAGTCAAATAAAAGATTTTAGATTTTATAGGGATAATCAGGAGCTCTCTATTATTGAGTAGGGTGGTGATGACATAGTCAGATGTATTCTTAAGGAAAATAATTTTAGTATTAATGTGAAGAATGTATTAGAGTAGGGAGAGGATTAAGGTGGGGAGATCAGTTAGACCATTGCTAGTTGAGAAGTGATGATGTGGAAAGAGCTGTGGAGTTGAAGGCATAAAAGATCTGGATTCTAACACTACTTCTCATATCTACTAGCTGAGTGATTATGGGAGAGTAATCACCTTTCAGAGCCTCAATTCCTTCATCTATGAAATGATACTTATCTTATAGGACTGTTATGAGTCAAGTATTCTGGAATCCCTAAAGAGTTTGAGAAATGTCAGTTGTTATCATTCAAGAAATAGGAAGCATGTAAAGTACTTTTTTTCAAAATGTCCATCTAAAGTCATTTTTTAAAATGTATGTAAAATACTTTCTCTTTGTGAAAAATGTTTTTATTTATATTCCTAATTCTATCTAGAAATATTCTCACCTTAAGTCAGCACATCAAGGAAGCCAAAAGCCCTATTTCCAAAGTATCTTGTGGTGGTGTGGAAGCCTCCTGATGGCAATTGGGGAGATGGGAAACTTTGCAGCCTATGGATTGGCACCTATTACCCTCATTGCTCCTTTGGGTTGTGTGTCTATTTCAGGTAAGGTATTTTTCTATATTTTGAAACAAAAATTTTCCCCATGATATTCAAAACATGAGAGAAATAATCCTTGCACATAGGGATTATAGCCTCTGTTTTCTGACTTCATGACATAAACATCATTGAATTAATTGATGATGTTGAGATATGTTTTTGCCCTGAATGATCAGTCAAAGGCGAATTTATTTTTCATAGAATCTCAGAGTCATAGAATCACTTAGCAGGGACCTTTGGGATCATCAACTTGGATCAGAGGAACATAGCAGAAAAGAATTTACCCCTTTATTTTCTACATGAGGAAACTGAAACCTAGAGAACTGAGCAACATTTTTCATGGTCACCCAAGAGTGTCAGGGGCAGGATTTGAACCTAAGACTTCTAACTCAAAATCTAGCATTGATTTTTCTCCATAGCATTCACAACAACCAGGTAGACCTCCAATATATAATCAAACATTTTTAGTGTTACAGAGCTGATTATCTTATGATGTATCGTGCTGTATTGGGGGTGGCTAGGCAGCTCAGTAGTTAGAATGCTGGGCCTGGAATCAAAAAAACCTGAGTTCAAAACTTGTTCTTAGATATTCATTAGCTGTGTGATCCTGGGCAAGTCACTTAACCCTGTTTGCCACAGTTTCCTCATTTGTAAAATGAACTGAATATGGAAATGGCAAACCACTCCAGTATCTTTGCCAAGAAAAACCCAAATGGGGTATGAAGAACTCTGGGCAAATGACTTAAGCTTTCTAGGTCTCAGTTTTTTCACATAGAAATAAGGAGGTTTGAGTAGATGACCTTTGACAGTCACATCAGGGCTTCAAATTATGATAGGCTTTTTAAAAAAACTGGCTCAATAATTATTTGCTTTTAGATTAATTTCAACATGAAAACATAACAGTTTTCATTCTCTCCCTTTAAATCCTTATCAGGATTCTTTGTTTATTGGGGTTTTTTTTCACTTCACTCATACAGAATGAATTCCTTGACATTTACCCCTTCTTCCTCCCATCTCAAGTCTTTATAAGATCATAGCCTTAGAAATGGGAGGTATTTCAGAGGTCATTTTGTCCAACTCCCTCCTTTTGCATAAAACAAAACTGGAGAAACTAAGGTTATGCAGATAGAAAGTGAAAGGATCAGGATTTGAACACTAGATCTCTGACTCTGGAGCCTTTCTCTTTACTGTACCAGAGATACCTGGGAAGGGGAGATAGAAAGAAGCAGGTTAAATATCCCCAATTCCTAAAGTGGATGAGGTTTCATTTCCTTATCACTGTTCTTTTTCATAGTTACTTTTCTTATTCATCATTATTCATGAAACTTAATAGAATTTTTAATTAGGCTTTCTGGTGTTACTTTTAAAATAAAAATTTAATTCTTTCCATCCTTTATGTCCCCGGTTTATTTTTTGTCAGTGAAACTAAATAGGTTGGTTTCATGGTCTGATTCTCAAATTCTGATTCTTGGAAATTAACATCAGCATCATTCGTGAAATAGTTACAAAAATCCCTTGCATTGGAATTAAGCAATTATTTCACTTCATGTTAGATTTTGTTAAACCAGGTTTAAATTTTAAACATATTGGAACTGTACCGCTTGAACATTCAAAAACTATTCTCCCCTGCATATATCTTGATGTCACTTTTTATTAGATCAGGAAATTTTGAAATTGACCATGTTGTGATGGTTATAGTCTAGTTTCTAAATCCTTTTCTTTCAAAGAGTTTCTTCTGTGTTCATTTGAAGTGATTTCCCAAGCACCCTAATAAGGAAAAATGAAATGTCTCTAAATGTCTAAAAGGAAAAATTCATTCTCTAAGCCCACTTCAAGTCAACAACTTCTTCTGAGGTTTCTCTGCATCTGCTGCCATGGAAACATTGTATCTCTAAATCTCTGTAATATTTAGAACCTTCTTTGATATGGTAACAAACCAAGAGAGGTGGCTTCTGCCTTCTGTTAACAGAGACAAAAAAAATGTAGATATGTATCTTGATTTTAAAGTCTCTAAGATGTTTCTTATGTACTTTTGTATTGTTGGCAAAGAGGATTTAAAAAAAAAATCTCCCTAAAACAAAATACAATCCAGAGTTGAGTGACTTGGGAAAATACACAGGTTATCTAAGAAGTTATTATTTATAAGCATTCTGATTGAATAAATAAATTAGGGAATTTCTTACTTGCTCTATTCTTTAGCTCCTAGGCAACCAAATACCCTTGACATTTTTTTTCATTCAAAGAACCCGAGAAATGAGAAATGAAAAAAATGTTCTGTTGTCAGCCTTGATGTTTCTCCAAACTCTATCTATTCTTGAAATGCTGTGTGGGGGCTTTATGATAAAATTCTGTTTGCTTGTTAGAGGCAGCTTATTGTGGTGGAGTGCCAGCCTCTGAATAGGAAAATATGAGTTTTACTTGTGAGTCATTCTAGCTGGGTTACCCTGGACAACTTGTTGAATTCCTCAGGGTTCCAAGAAACTCTCTAAGCTTAAAGAAGTGATGGATGAGATATGGAACTACATTGATAGAAATTTCCTCAAATATGTGTGTATACATGTTCATATATATATAATGTATATATAACATATACAGATATATATGCATAAATACATATATATGGGCAACTAGATGGCACAGTGCCAGACATGGGGTCAGGAAAACTCATTTTCCTGAGTTCAAATCTGACCTCAGATACTTACTAGCTATGTGATCTGGGCAAGTCACTTAATCCTGTTTGCCTCAGTTTCCTCATATATGAAGATGAGCTGGAGAAGGAAATGACAGACTGTTTCAGTGTCTTTGCTAAGAAAACCACAAATAGGATCATGAAGAGTCAGGCATAATTGAATGATAACAATAAAATATACATATATATGTTTATATATGTGTATAGTAATATAACTTAATATATAATTTCCCTATACTTAAATGTGAAAAGGAAGGATGATGTGGTAGAGAAAGCATCAGATTTAAAGCCAGAGAATCTAGATTTAAATACTAAATCATTTAGCTACTGTAACCTTTGTGACTTTAAATGGGTAATTTAACTTCTCCGAGACTTCCTTAATTTCCTCTCTCTCAAGAAAAGGGGTTGGATGAGAGGTGTCAAATACCTTCAAAGCTGCTTGCTACCTACTCTACTTCCTATGACTATCTGAATCAGATTAAAATGTAATTGGAAAGGGAGCAACTGGATGGTACAGTAGATAGAGCACTGGCCCTGGAATTGGGAGGACCTGAGTTCAAATCTGGCTTCAGAATTTTAACACTTATTGACTGTGTGATCCTAGGCAAGTCATTTAAGCTCCATTACCTCAAAAAGAAATGTAATTAGAAAGTATTTAATAAAATAAATAAAAACACACCAAAACTTAAATACATTAGTTTTTATAACTGCCAATATGTCCCCTGCAAGGATCATTATGCACAGTTTAATATCCTGCATTTTTATTTGAGCTCCATACTACTGAACTAGACAATTTCATATATTGAGTATTTTAATTAATTTTGGTTTGCCTCAATAGGATATTTGTGACCAAAGGCATGTGTAGGCCTGCAAAAGGAGATGATACATTTTGTAGAATCAAAAAATATTGTACCTGAAATGGATGTTAGAGATTATATAATTGGTGAGGAAGCTAAGGCCTAGAGAAGGGAAATCGCTTACCCAAAATCACAATGGCAAAGACAAGACAAGAATAGGTAGTAATAAAACCAAGCTGTCTTAACTATTAGTCTACTGGGTCTTTTCTACTAATCTCCAATGTGTAATATTCACAAAGTATTGACAGACTTTGGGATGCTATGACTGATATTGATTTGTTTTTGCGGGGCTATTTGTGACCAATAAAAATGATTAGCAATTAGAATTCTCTAAAAGTAGGATCAATTTCTTGTGGAAGTAGAATGTTTCCCATTTTAGAAATATTTAAGTAAAGGCTGAATGACAGATTGTTGGAATCATCTTAGAAAGAGGTTTTGATCAGAATAGATGCTCTCTGAGGCCCCTTCCTGGTCTCAGATTCTGTGATTATCACAACTTTAAGGGGATTATTTCAGAGTGAAAGGGCAGCTCTTCCCAAAAAGGGACACCTCATTTCTCTAGGAGCTTTGCATCTCTGAGATAGGAGGATTATATGAAGAAAGGAAAATGGTGCATCAATATGAGAAGATAGATTAAATAGTAATAGTTCCATCTATCTAATGTGTTGGGGATAGATAAGGAAGAAGAGATTAAGGACCATGAGACAGGTGGCACAGTGGATAACTATGGATTATTTTTTTAATACATAATCTTTCAATTTGTCATCTTGAAACCTCTTACATTGTCAGATACAATGTTAAGTATATCTTTAATAAAAAGTATATTTTTTCAAAGTCATCTTGATCATAACCTATAGGTTTTCTCTTTATTTTTAAAAATGTCATTTAAATTTTTTTAGCTCCTGAATTCTCTCTCCTTTCTGTCCCTCCCCCAATCATTGAGAAGGCAAGAAATACAATATTCATTATACAGATGAAATTATGCAAAACATATTTAGTGGAAAATTCTGCAGTCAGAAAGACCTAAATTCAAATCCCACCTGAGATATTTCCTAGCTCAAAATCTATCTGCCTCAGTCTTCTCATATGTAAAAAGAGGATAATAGCAGAAATTATCTCACAGACTTATTGTGAGGATCAAATCAGATACATTATGTAAAATACTTAGCACAGCACCTAGCCCAGAGCATGTTTCCTTTCCTCCTCACCCATATGAATCAATTCTGAGGATTAGTTTCCAAGAAAGGATGTATTTCAAGAAGAATTAGATTGTTCCAACATTGACAAAAGATTTAAATAACAGTCAAAGAGATGCTGCCGCACAAATGTAGACAGTCCCCAGATATATTGGATACAGTACAATTGGGATTCTAGAGACATATACTCTAAGCTAGGGATATATCATAAGCTTCATAAGATAAGCACAGAGATAAGGCATATAGTTGGAGGAGAAATAATTTTCCTGGTTATAAGCAGTGTATGCATGTAAAAATGTATTGTGCCCTTGTTCTTCATGGAAGCATTTAAAAAAAAATGACAGTCCATGAAAATATAAGAAATAGGAGAGAAAAATCTTGAAGACAGCATCAAATAATGAAGTTCTTCAGATGGAAAGGAAAGAAGGGATATGGAGTGCTGATGGTAAAAACCTTAGAGATAAGATCTTTGGCTCCTATACTCAGATTACCTCTAGAGAACCATACTACTTCTGTCAAGGGTACCAAGACACTTCCAATCACTCATGTTTGTCATCTCAATCTCCTCCTTTCACTCACTTCATATGTCCATTCAATTGCCAAGTGTTGCCACTCCTAATTAGATCTACAACCCCTCCTTTTCTCCCATCCCACAACCATCCTTTTTCAATTCTTATCACTGTAACTTTGATTATTTCAGTAGCCCCTGCCTCCAGTCTCTTCCCTCTACATCCTTCACATAACAACCAAATGGATATTCCCAAGGCACAAGTCAGTTTTTCCCTCCTATTGTCCCAGTGTCTCCCTACTGCTTGCAGGATGAAATGCCCAATGTGGCATTTAAAGACCTTCATATTCTGGTTTCAACCTAACCTTCCAAGATCACAATCCTACTATTCCTCTCCACACACTCTACAATCCAGCCTTACAGGCATGTTTAATGTTCTTCACAAATAATGTTCTGCATATCCCATCTTGCTGCTTCTGTATGGAACCCTCCCTCTATTCTCTTCATCTGGAATAGACTTACTCTAACCTTCCTTAATTGGGATCCTCAGCCTTCTTCAAAATTTAGTTCAAGCACCATCTCTAACATGAGGCCTCTTCTTATCCATCTGTTTGTATCTTCTGGCCAAATTAACTCAATTTGACTTAGTATATGTATATATATATATATATATATATATATATATATATATATATATATATATTTAGTGTATATGTGTATATATTATATGAAATTCTTGTTATTCAGTCAGTTCATTTGTGTGTTCTACTCTTCATGATCCCATTTGGGATTTTCTTGGCAAAGATACTGGAGTAGCTTGCCATCTCCTTCTCCAGCTTATTTTATAGATTAAGAAACTGAGCCAAGCAGGGTTAAGTGAGTTGCCCAGGATCACAAAGTTAGTAAATATCTGAGGCTGGATTTAAAATCTTCCTGACTCTAGGCTGGACATTCTATGTACTGCACCTTCTAGCTGCCTAGAAGATATCCCAAAAGTCTGAGTGCATTTTTAAGCTTTAATAGATTTAATAGTTTGAAACTGAACTAAGACCTGTGTGTGTGTGTGTGTGTGTGTGTGTGTATTTCCTGCTGATAGAATGTATAGGGGAAATGCCAATGTAGAAATGCCCTCCAGAGCTGCATTTCAGAGTTGCCTGAGATACTGTCTGACTGTTTTAATAACTCACTTATGTTCACTTAGCTTAATATATATCAAAGGTAACACCTGAACTCAGGTCTTTCTGATTCCAAGATCATCTCTCTATCCACTATGTTACACTGCCTCCCAGAGGAAATAAAAATAATAACCAACATTGCATGATGCTTAAAGTTTGCAAAACATGAAAAGCATTTTCTTGTTTAAGTCTTACAAAAACCCTACAAGGTAGGCACTGTTATCTCAGTTTTACAGATAAGGAAAGTAAGACTTGAAGAAGTTCATTAACTTGCCTCTTGTCACATAGCTAGTTAAGTCTCAGTGGAAAGATTTGAATTTGATTCCTGATCCAGCATGCCATTCACTGGACCATACTACCACTTATTATTATTATTATTTTGCTGAGATAATTGAGATTAAGTGACTTCCCCAGGGTCACACAGCTAGGAAATGTTAAGTGTCTGAGATCAGATTTGAACTGAGGTCCTCTTGACTCCCAGGCTGGTGCTCTATCCACTACATCACCTAGCTGCTCCCTGATTAATTTTTTAAAAAGGACTTTCCACCAATTGTTAGGTCACCTTTTAGAGATGTCTAAAGTACATCATTTAATTCTGAGAGATCTTGTTTTAAGATTCAAAAAAACTCACTTGCATACCATGAAATGTTTTATTTGATTAGATTATTTTTCTAGAGACTGAATTATTTTCTTGAAACAAACTCCCAGTCTCATTCATAATAATAGTATGTGGCCAAATTATTTTTATTAATATCAAAAATTAAATATATTCTAGATTCCAAATAGCACTTACTTCTTAGGGTTGTCATGAGGATCAAATGAAATATATTTAATAAAATAGCACAGATTCTGGAACTATTAGAAATATATATTCCTTTCTCTCCCTATATTGCTATTAAAATAAGAAGGCTGTTTCATGGAATAGAGGCAGCCAGTAGCTTAATGGAAACAGTTAGAAAGACCTGACTTTAAATCCAGTCTCATAAACTTATTAGCTATGTGATCCTGAGCAAGTCATTTCACCTCTGATTCCTTGACAAATTGGATTAAATTGCAGAAGGAAATGGCCAACGAATCCAATATCTTTGCCAAGGAAAACCCCAAATGGTGCCACAAAGAGTTGGTGACAACTGAACAACCAAATAGTAAATAGTGGACAGAGCACTGGTATTGGAATCAGGAGACCTGGGTTCAAATTTTGTCCAGGCATTTACCAGTTGTGTTATTTACAAGGCATGTGATTTCACGTATCTCAGTCCTGCTTTCCTCACCTTTAAAATGAAAGTAATGAAACTATGTGCCTCACTAAGTCTTTGGACCAAATGAGATTGGAATGTATGATGAAAGTATTTTGCAGTGTTAAAGTCTTGTTTGCATTTAAGCTGTTATTAATGAAAGCACCCATATTATCATATGAAATCCCATTCTAACCAACTCCCCAGAGGCATCCAAATTCTATCTTTGTGGTAGAATTCTGTTATAAAGTCACTGAACTGATTTGGAATATGGTTGGATTGAGTTAAATATAAGGGAATGGGCTGCCTCAACGAGGAGATGAGAAGGGGAGGAGAAGGGACTGATGCCTAACAGGTCTTTTCCATCTCCCATTTCTATGGCACTATGGTTTTTGCCCAAATTAGAAATCACAATGTGGAATATATGTTGTTTTATGTATTTCTCCTGGTTGGTTGTTCCATGGTGGAGCAGTAAACTAAAATAGGCCTGTAATCCATTAGACGATGGTCACAGAACAGCCAAAAAGCCCTTGTGAGGCCTTTGCAGAATTCCAGAGACGCTGTCTCAAGCAGAAACTTTCTTCTCCAAGATTTTTATTAGAAACAAATGAAAGCAAACATAAACAGACCAATGAATGGGTGACCTGTAAAGTTACATGATCCTGGATGCAGGCTAATTATCCATGTCCTTTGAGAACACCATGCTTGGTGCCAGCCTGGATGCGTTCTTTAGAACTCTCAAAACCTCACCGGATGCTTGTTCCAGGGACACTTGACATGGAAGCTTAATTTAATGTTGGAAATATGCAGGTCCCCTCCCTTTCCTCAGTGGTTTGCCATGCTGTCTGGTTTAGCACATTTGTCCCCAAACCAGCTTAAGTTAAATGTCCAAGATAAAATTTTTATTCTGCAGTTAATCACGCACAC
The DNA here is from genome assembly GCF_902635505.1 of Sarcophilus harrisii. Taxonomy (NCBI): domain Eukaryota; kingdom Metazoa; phylum Chordata; class Mammalia; order Dasyuromorphia; family Dasyuridae; genus Sarcophilus; species Sarcophilus harrisii. Next base: position 579,315,145 of record NC_045426.1, on the reverse strand, counting down.
CCTGCATGAGGCATTCTTTAGTTGTAGAGTTAGTTACTGAAAATAGCCATGTAACAGAACTTCTGAAAAGCTTTATCTAGGACTCCATATTTTGGCTAATTTTTTTAAGCTCTTGAGAAGCACTTTCTATAGAAGTTATGAGAAATAAATAGAATATAGTTAATTTAGTAGAATGGTGAAAGGGACTTGATTTTTTTTTCAAGATGAAAGATGAATTGTTTGCAAGGCAGATGCAAAAAAAGTAGTCTAAGTTTATAGTCCATGTCATAAAGGGAACAGTTGAAGGGCCTGGAAATGTTTAACACGATGGAGAAATGACACCAAAGGAATGTGGGAGCTATCTTCAAGTACTTGAAAGACTGTCATGTAGAAGAGGGATTTGACTTCTTTCACTGGATCCCAGAAGGCAAAATTGGGAGCAATTTAGAGTAGCAAATATGAGTCAATCCTCCTTTGTCCTGTGTCCTACTGCCTTTCTTTTGTTGATTATTTATAATTCATTCTATATATAACTTGCTGTATTTAGATTTATGAATATTGTCTCACCTATTAGACTGGAAGCACCTTGAGAACAGGGACTTTGTCTTACCTTTCTTTGTATCCCCAGAACTTAACACAGTGTCTGGCACCTAGTAAGTAGTTAATAAATATTTATTGGCTGAATGACTGACTAATATAAGGAAAAAGTCCCAAACAATCAGAAGTATCCAAAAGTAAAATGAGTTTCTCTGGAGGATAGTAGGAATGCCTCACTGCAATGTCTCAAGCAGAGACAAGGTAGTTATTTGTCCTTCATTTTTAAAGAGGACCAATACTTGTTCACTGGATTTAAGTGAGACACAGTTGTACAAAGTTGTTGGTTTCATTTTCTCCTCCAAAGTCATTGATGTCCAGAGGCAAGACAAAAGTCAACAACTGGTGATGACTTGGGGAGCAATGGAGGACCTTGGAGTCTTTAATTCCTGACCAAGTTCTAAGCATCCCATAGTGCCTGCTTCAGTTACCTTTACGACCATTGGAAGAAATTGTTCTCATTGTGGTGAGGTTTCTTTTTTCATGTATAGGTTAGACAAGATGGGAACTGAATCCCTTCCAACTCTGAAATTCTGTGATTCTTTATAGGAAATCATATTTTATTTTGATAGGTAAATTACTGAATAACATTGGTAAATCTCAACCGCCTTCAGTGAATGATTAGTGGCCCTATTTTTCCATGAAATTTTGCCATGAATTCCATGGCGTTTTAATTTCTACCCATTTGGGTGGCACAGGCAATCCCTGTGCATGCCTACATTTTCTAAAGCTGCATTACGCCCAAAACCCCCTAACTTGATTAAAATGCATTCTCATTTTAGAATGCATTTTAATTGACTTCATTTCTTCCTAAAAGCCTAAATTTGAAACAAGGGAATGAATGATATTTATGGAGCAGTACATAAATAAAATTAAAGTTGATTGGGCCTGTAAGTATGTTCAGTGTGCTAGAGTATTTGAAGTTTGATTGTGGTTGACATGAAAGTGTTTTGTGGTTTACTTCTCAGCAGCACACTGAAGTCGCTATTATAAGTGGTCAGAAACCGCAAGCGAGATATTTACATGTAGGAGCTATTTGTAGCATCATTACATAAATATGTTCTTTTCGTTTCAGGGGGTATTTTTTAAAAAGAAGATTTCTTTGGTTTTCACAATTTGGCTTTGTCTTTTGCTCTTTCAAATTCAAAACAATAAGCTGAAATAGGATGGAATGAAAATTAATGAGATTTTCATTAAAATTGTAGCAAAATAGCCTCTAAGAGGCCCTCTTATTTCTAACATTCTTTAATGTATTTGATATTTGGGTTAAAATGGGTAAATATGTTTAAAATTTAGGTAAAGTTTTTGCTTCTAAAGAGACTTACATAAGAAGCATGGAAACAATTATTAAAATCACACTAGAGATGAGATAGAGAGAAAAAGAAAGAGAGACAGAGAGAGATGGATAGATAAATGTATGGATGATAGCTAATAGTGAAGTTTTAAATTTTGATTTTTAAAAGGAATATCTGGAATTAGAGGTGCACATGTTGCCCTTTATCACTTGGAAGGTCCCAGAAAAGCTATCTCAGATTCAAGTGGACTATTATAACAGCAAGGCAGTACTTTTATATCTTTCCAAATGATTCTCTATTCTACTCATCACTTTGGCTGTTCCAAAACTTCTTTTTTCCCATGGCAGTGTTAACCCCAACAATCTCAGCTAAAGGCTTTGTCTTACCAGTTACCAAAAATATATTTTTTATCAAGACTACTTTTTTTCCTTTTTTCTTCATTTCACATTGCTCTATCTTCCCTCACTATCTCCTCCATTATTCCATCCTCTCATTAGGATTAAGTGATTTAAGTTTGCCAAGGTTAACCTCTCTATATGTACCTTTGATTGCATCCCCTCTTGTCTTCCCTAGCAAATTATCCCTATCATCTACTTCCAACCCAATCTTTACTCTCTTTCTCTGACCTGGTTTTTTTTTTCTGCTACCTACACATACATCCATGTCTCTTCCATTTTAAAATAAAAACCCTTCACTTTATCTGACCTTCCCCACTAGTTATCATCCTTTGTTTCTTTTCTTTTCTCAGTTAAACTTCTTTAAAAAGCCATCTTTACATGGTGCCTCCACTTCCTCTCCTTTCTCTCTCCTCTAAATCCTCTGTAGTCTGACTTATCTATTTAATGAAACTGCTCTCTGCAAAGTTACAAATGATTTTTAATAAATTGTCCAATTGAATGGTCTCTTCTCAACCCTTATCTTTCTTTTTAAAAAATGTTTTTCTCAATTACATGTAAAAACAATTTTAACATTAACACAAATTTTTGAGTTCCAAATTCTTTCTCTCTTTCCTATTCTCTCTGCTCTTTGAGAAAGCAAGCAATTTGCTATAGATTACACATGGGCAGTCATGCAAAACTTATTTCCATATTAGCCATATTGCAAAAGAAAACAGGAAAAAAAAACAAAGTAAAAAATGCTTTGATGTGAATTCAGCCTCCATCAGTTCTTTCTCTGGAGGTGGATCACATTTTTATCATAAATCCTTTAGAATTGTCTTGGATCATTGTACACCAAGAATAATTTAAGATTTTTGTCTTTCTTGACCTCTTGACACTATATATCACTTTCAAGTTGGACTCTATACTTGAAGCCTTTCTACCTCAGTAAGGATTGCTAGACAAAGCTTGCTTTCTGCTGACCTAGGCTTCAGGAAGCCACTATCACCTTGATGGTAGGGTGAAATACTGGAGTTGCATTTTACTGGGGATTACTGACATAGGGAAGTAAAAAAATCAAGCATCTGTTTTCTTTATGTAGAAATCCCTTCAGATGTTTCTGACCATGTTCTCAATAGGGATGTGAGGAGAGGTTAGCTATATTCAGTACAAACTTGGGCAGAAAGCTGGAGATAAAAACTACTACAGGAAAAAATTTTCAGAAGACCAAGGATGAATCATGAGTTCAAGGATGACTCTTTTTAGAGCAGGAAATTTGTTTTACATGACTATGGAATTTGTTGCAAGTTTTGTTTTCTTTTTTTAATGAGGAGAGGAAAGGGAAAGGAAAAAGCATTTATATAGCACCTCCTATGTCTATAGTCAATATATACATATTAAGTGTCATACACTGTGCTAAATGATGGGGATACAAATACAGAAAAATAAAGACAGTCTTTGCCCTCAAGAAGCTTATAGTTTAATGAGCAAAGATAAAACACAAAAGGAAAAAAGGAGGAGTACTTCCCACAGGAGGGAAATTGGAAATTTCAGTCCAAGAAATATCTTGATAGTATAAGTAGGTGAGAAATAAGGAAATGTCTAACCTTAAGTCTTTCCTTAAATGGAAGTTTGAGTTCTGGCCCTATCCTCCAATCAGAGAAGCCAAAGATAGTGATTAAGTAGAATATCAGGGCAAGACTGATAAGATCTTGGTTATCACAATGAACTATAGGAAATTTTAACATTAAAAAACTATGACAGGACACATTGAAAAGGCTAGAGCCAACTCTCTTATGTATTAAGGTTTTGATTGTTTGGCTTTTGTTTAGCTATTACTTGAAAATCTGCCTGACTCCTGATACAAGAGGGTTTTTAGTGTTAATAGTTGTTGGTCTTAATTTCTATCTCCAGGTTGCTAAAGAAGCTTCTTGTGGAAAGAGGCCATATCATTTTTGTCTTTGAATCCTTGGTACTGTACACCAAGTACCAAGTCTCTATAGACTTGAATGAATTCATGATGAAATGAATGGATGGATAGATGGATGTATAGATCTTTCAGTGAAATGCTTCTTAAAAGTGAACATCTAACTTTGAGAAAGATTTCTTACTCATCGGATCTAATTATATTATTAACTTTATTCAACCTAATCTGCCTATGAAATGCAATAACATGGGGTAGTTAAATGCCATTTAATAAATAACTCCTTGGGAGTACAGCTTTGTCCTGGAGAAAATATTAGAGGATTGTTGTTTGTTGATGTTGTTATTCTTTTTACCTCCTTTGCTTAAGGAGATTAGCAGCACATTCCTTCCCATTGCCTGTGGTGTGGCACAATGGAACAAGCTGTGGATCTGTAAAGAATAGTTTTTAATAAATCTCCTTTAAGCACCTAAGTCTTTAGGCATGATTTCCCCTTTCCAATCCTTGATAGAGAGGCAGAATTACTGGGTAATCCCTTGTTTGGAGATGCATTTGCCACCAAATGAAGGATTAGCATGGCTACATAATTAATCAAAGCTTCTTCTCATTTTTGAACACCTCATATTCAAGGAGACCTCATTCCAGCTGTTATTACAAATGCCTCTCATATAGATGATAAATACTGTGTAGATAGTAAAGGGTTGTGTAAATGAAAGTTGTTCCTTCTTGGCATAGAACAGTTATTTCCTAAATTATTTTGCTCACAGAACAACTTTAAACTGAAAATATTTCAACATACCCATAAATCCTGGTGTGAGGCTGCAAGGATGCAAAATTCTCTTTAGATAAAGGAAAGTCAGGAAAATGGATAAGGCAAAACATAGGCAGTTAAGCCTATTTTCATACCAAACAATCACAATACATATCCAAAACCAAATTCATTATCTTAACCCCTAAACTCTTCCTACTTCCTACTTTCCTCTTTGCTATAGAGATCAACATCATCATCCCAGTCCCCCAGGCTCATACTAAGACTTATCCTGAATTCTTCACTATCTCTTAGGCCCCGCATCCAAGATGTCATTAATTTCACTTTTGCAGCATCTCTCAAATATGGTACTTTCTCTTCTATGACATGGTCATCACACTGGTGTAGGCCCTTATTAATTTACCCCTAGATAATCCCAATAGTCTACTGGAAAATCTGCCTGCCCCAAATATCCCTTCACTCCAATCCATCCTTCCTTCATTCAGTCACTAAAGTGATTTTTCTGAAGGACAGATCTGACCATGTCACTCCTACCCCCACTCGATAAACTTCAGTGGCTTCCTGTTACTTCCAGGGTGAGTTACAAAGCACCCTTCTACCTCTCTAAGCTTCTTACATTTTACTCCCCCAAATATACTCTTCAATCTAGTGACACAGGCCTCCTGGCTTTTCCATGAACAAGACACTATCAGCTCCAATATTTTCTCTGGCTATTCTCCATCCCTGGAATCCTCTCTGCCTTTCATCTCCCCTCACTGGCATTTCTAGCATTCTTTGAGTGCCAACTAAAATCCCATCTTCTATAAGAAAAATTTTCCAACAACGTCTCCTAAAAGTTCTAGCACCTTCCCTCTCTTTCCTACTTCCTATTTATCCTGTTTATTTATTTGTTTGCTTGTTGTCTCCCTCAGCTTGTGAGTTCCTCAAGAGACAAAAATTCTTTTGCCTCTTTTTGTATCTCCAGCTCATATTAGGTGCTTAATAAATGTTTATGAACTGATTGATAATGAGTAGTTTTTTATTCAAACAATTTCATAGTTAATATTTTAGAGAGAAAAGTATTATCAGCACTGACATTTTCTCAGAAACCCCTCCCCCATTTTTGTCTTATGAACCATCAGAATTTCATGGAAGAGTTTGAGAAATGGAAGTATCCCAGGATTAGTTCAAAAGTACTATCCTTTTTGCAAACTGTCCAGTGGTTCCTTATTACTTTTCATGTAAAACTTAATTTTTTTAATCATTTCAATACTCTGAATTAATAATCCTACTGAATTTCTTTCCTCCAGGCCTAATCTCCTTTCTATTTCCTTTTTTCTCCTCAAAAAATATCTCTCTGCCTCCTTTATTTACTTCTCTCACCTTAGATTTTAGGGTTGCCAAATGCTGACACATAGTAGGCATTTAATAAATACTTATTGACTGACTGATTGCCTCCAACCTATTTCAGAGGCTAACAAAATTATTGATATTACAGGCAAAAAAACCCCAAAGCCTATAGGTTTTTTTTATTCTGTATCTACTATGTATTCCCTTTCCCAAAATCAACCCAATGGAGCCTACTTCCTTTAGGTTCTACTTCTAGAAAAGAGCAATTACACGCATAGTATGTATGTATGTATGATATGTATATATCATATGTGCACATTTGTATGTAAGTATGTATTTTGAAGTACAGGGATTAATCAATTAATTTTTATCTCCCCCCATCCCATTACCCCCCCACTTAGTTAATGAAATCATTGAAGGGGCCGGTGAAAAAAACAACAGGGTGTTAATGTATTAAATGAAATGCAAAGAATACAGTAGTTTGTTACATCTTTATGAGATGATTGTGAAAAAGTTTTCTTTGGTGGAATTAGGGTGGCAGCTTGCCATTAGCTGACTAAAAAATCAAAGCCCTGGGGGCACATAAAAAGGAAGCTTACTATCTCAGGCAGAAAGCAACTATAAGGAATGTGATCCCTGTCAGTCTAGAAGAGAGCCAGATATGGAAAGGAGCATATAGCTCTTGAGAAGGCATTGGTCGTTATCTTTTCCCCTGTGCTTCTACCAGAGATTGTGTATGTTTCTCTGTCCTTAGTCCCCTTTTCCTTCTCTTATCTCCATGGGTCATAGAGTCTTATAGAAAAGGTCCTCTTCCATTAGCAAAGATTGCACAAAAAAGAACTTAAGTTAGTTTGTTTCAGAGCTAGACATCAGGTCTCCTGATTCCCAGACCTTTCATCTGGGCATTATATCATGTCATCTAATTAGGGGCATCCTTATTTATGATACAAAAGTAGCATGCCTTAGTATGCTACTTTAAGAGTAGAGAGAACTTTAAGTCCCACCTCTGATATATACTGGACATGTGATTTGAAGCAAATTATTTAACCTCTTAATATCCCAGCCAGCTCTTGAAGACGAAATTTGAAAGCAGATCCTGGTCTGATAGAGAAAGTTCCTCATAGAGAACTGCCTATACTAATAAAATAAATCACAGATTTGTCTTCCCCCCTCCCCAAAGAGTATTCTTTTCTTGATAAAAAAAGATTTACTCAACTTTCACTTAAATACTGTGTAGCAATCTCTATAAACCAGTTTTTTAAAAATTTGAATTTTTAGTTTTATCAAAAAGATTAAAATTCATAAGGAATTTTAAGATTAGTACTATATAGATACACATTGCTTTTAGGAACCAGATGATTGAAAGTACTGGGTTATAATTCTAGGGTTTATGAAATTGTTTGCAAAAATTAATTAAATGAGCCTTTTAAACCCATCAAATACTTGTTTGCACTTGATTAAATAGATTAAGTGGTAGCAATATATTTGTGCAGGTGTGGACAAAGCAACCAATATTTTAAGTGTTAAAACTCCATGTAAAAATTTTTTAAATTAACTTTTTCCCCTAAAAAAGTTTTACCATTTCCTCGTGTATATCTTGTCAAATCAGTGAAGAGGAAAGAGAGTCAAAAGACAGAGAGAGACAGAGAAAGACCATGTAAATTTTCAAGTATTTAATTTTTTGGCATTTATGCCCCACATTTTGAGAAGAGAATAAAGGAAAATATTGTGCACACATGGCTTCCTCCCTGCCCTTCCCCTTCCCCCACAACCCCTAAATCCCTTCTTTGAAAACTATCTTTCAGTCTTCTCCAACTGGACTGTTTTTTGTCTCTTCAGAGCAGATCAGTTTAAATTGGAGGAATAGCCAGATGGCTGGATTGCAAGGCATAAAGCGTATCTTAGGCATTATTCCTTTTGTTCAGCCTGGTCCAGCTTCTTCTTATAAGCTTCCTTTTTGATTCACTTTCCTTGTGCTTCTCCTGGGCTAGAATTACAGGGCTGTAGATTCTTCTAAGAACCTTCAGATAACATTCAGAGTATTTAGAAGATTCATCCTTTCTACTTATGTCTTTTGCATATAAACAAGAAGCAAAGATCTAGAACTGGAACAGATCCTTAGATACCAATCAGTCCAACCTTCTCTTTCATAAACTGATTCTCAGAAAGGTGACTTATCCAAGGTGAAACAGGTAGACAGTGAAAGGCAGGATTTGAATTCAGATATTTTTACTCTAAATCCAGTGCTCTTACCATTTTAACATACATCCTGAATGAAATCTTGATCAAAGTCATTGATAAAGAAAGAAAGTAAAAATTCACAGAGAGGACTATCTTAAAACTCTGACATCCACAAAGCCTTCTCTGAATACCCAATATTCACACACATGCATCCATCTGAAAACTAAATGCTACCAAATTTTGGGTACTTAGCTAGGGTTTTCTTCCTGATATTGTTATCCTTTTAAGTATTTAGGAAAATCTCCAGTAAGCTCCTCTTGGCTAGCATGCCAAGAATAATGAATTGTTCCTAGTAGGTAGGCTATCCCAAAAGTCTCAGTGTGGTTTCAATTGTTTAATAGTTTAAACTGCACTGAGACTTTTAGGACACCCTGAATATATTTGTTGGATTTACTTGACCATGTCTTTTACCTTATGGTTTGACATTACTAGGGACCCAGAAACCGTAGATCTCTCTGTAAATGCATCTCTATTCTCTCATAATGCATCTCTCATAATAGCAATGGATATTTATGAAGTGTTTTAAATTTTGTAACGTTCTTTATCTCATTGTAGCCCCTTAGCTACTCATAAGAAAGGCAATGTGGAGTCTTGGAAAAAGAGCTGTTCTTAAATATCAGTCAATCAATGACTGCATAGGTTCAGTTGGTGAACATTTGTTAAGTACCTACTGTATACCAGACACTGTTCTAAGCACAGGAAAACTCAGCATGAAGATTTGCACTTAAGTCCTGATCCTGACACATGTTGGGTGAGTGATCTGGACAAGTTACAACTTTTCAGTGCTTTCAATCACTGTCTAAGACTCTTGAGTTGCAGAGAAGGTGCATTGGTGTGAGGGAGTTTCCTATACCAATGAAATCCTTATCTCTGATAGGTACTTACTAAAGTGCTAATGTCCCCATTTTACAAATGAGGAAGATGAGAGAGAACAGTTAAGTGACCCAGACATTCACGATTCCAAGTCTGTCCTCTATCCTATAAGGTTTCTTCTTATTAATATAAAGGAATAAGAATTTCAAGGTAAAGGCTCTTCTTGGATTAAGATTCTTAACCTGTAGTTTGCAAACTTGTTTTATTTTATATAAGGTATCCTAAAAATCTTAGTGCAGTTTTCTACTATTAAAGCTTGAAGGCAATATATTTTCCATGGAAGTCCACATGGTCAATGAGGTAGATACATGCATTGCTACAGCTAGCAGTGTTTGGGAGGCTGTGAAGGTAAGTTTGGGATAGAAAAGGGTAGTCAGATAGACTGACTACCAAAGTCTACAGAATTATTGTGCTGACTTCATTGTTATATGCTTGTGAGACCTGGATAGTCTACCAGTGTTGTGCCAGGAAATGGAATTGTTTCCATTTGGATTGTCTTAGGAAGATCCTGAAAATCACCTGGCAAGATAAGGTACTGGACACTGAGGTCCTTTTTCTCAGTTGCCAAGCATTCCAATTATTGCAGAGAGCATGCACATTGGCCACATTGTTTGAATGCCAAACATATGTTTGCTAAAGACTATTTTATAGAGAATTCATGCAAGGTAAGCACTCACATGAAGGTTTGAAGATGCAGTAAAAGGACACTCTTGAGGTCTCTCTGAAGAGCTTTGGAATTGATTGTGAAACATGGGAGAAACTGGCATAGGACAGTCTTGTATGGCGTGCCTACATCAAAGAAAGCACTATGCTCTCTGAGCAATCCAGAATTTCAGTAGTTCAAAAGAAACATGAGATGCATAAATTTAGAGACATCTCCATTCCAAATATTCATGCAGACTATTTTTGCTTGATCTGTGGTAAAGCCTCCCAAACTGGTATTAGTCTGATCAGCCACACTAGAACATACTGTACCTTGACTCCAACATAATAATGTCATTTTGGTCCTCTTCCAGAACAAAGGGAAAAAACCAACCAACCAACTTTAAACTGCAAAGGATATTTCTCATCTACAAATACACACACACATACATTAAGCTTATTTAGACTAAAAGCTTATTTAATCTGATTGTCATACTTAAGCATGAAAATATCAAGAAAGAAATAGATATCAAAAAGTAAAGATGATAATAGCTTTTATCAGTGAGGGTAGAGGCAAAAAACAAACATAGAAATTGCTAGTGAGTCACTACTAAAGAGCAATTCATCACAAATCAAGATAGTATAGCCAAGAAATCAGGTAATAGAAGATGGGGCCAATGGGATTTACTACTTTTCTGAAGAGGCTATATTCAGGAAGTGGTTACTTTGATTTGGTCATTGGACACCATGTCCCTCCATAGTACTAGGAAACTAATTCTCTAGTTGTTGTTGGTAGTGGTGATGGTAGCGGTGTTGATGGTATTGATGATAATTTAATGCAATTCACAATTACAATACTTCACATGAAATATTTGATCCATTGCTCTGTGAGGGGGCATTTTCATAGGAGATAAAATATTTGATAAGAGAATTCAGCTCCTCTGCTTTCCAGAGTTAAGAACATATTGCCTCCTCAGCTAGAATGTCTGGGCATAACCTCCATATAATTATAAAGCCAAAATGTTATGGCTCTATTATTGGGAAGAGAGGGGAGAAATAGTCATTTAATTATTTATAAATGGGCATTTATTATTTATAACAAGAGAAGATGTTTAAGGAGGCTGGTTTTTGCCAAACAGCTAAAGTTTGATGTGGTTTGCAATATAAGCAAAAGAACAAGAAGGGCTTCTTTTTATGAGGTAGAGGAGCTACTTTCCACAACCAGGAGAAAGAAAAAAAGTAGAGAGGAAGAGATAAGAAATGATTTGATATTTTCTGTACACAAAGAAACAGTGTTTTCTTCTTGGCTGCTTTTTTTAAGAGAGACAGTATGGTAGAAAGAACATTAAATTTGAGCCAGAGAACCTGGACCTCTGTAAAATAAAAGGTGAGGTTTAGACTACATGATTTCAAAATTTCTTTCTAATCCTAGGTCATATATAGGAAGAGCACTCTGGAATGAGTTAATAAGGTCTTCCCTTATTAAGGTTACTTACTAACCTTAATTATTAAGGTTATATTATTATATGTTATATATAAAGTTTCAGTGTTAATAAGGCAATTAGGTGGTGCAGTATATATAATGCTGGGCCTGGAGTCCAGAGGACCTGAGTTCAAATGTGACCTCAGACCCTGGACAAGTTACTTAATCCTCTTTGTCAGAATTTCTCATTTGTAAAATAAGCTGGAGATGGAAATGGCAAACCATTCCACTATCTCTGGAAAAATGGAATCACAGATAGTTGGACATGATGGAAACAATTGAACAACAACAACCTTAAATTACTTTAAGGAAGGGATTTTTAACTTTTTTGGAATTGAGACCCCTTTGGCAGTCTGGTAAATCCTATGGACCCCTTCTCAGAAAAAAAAATGTATAAAATATGTAGCATTACCATGGAAACCAATTGTTTGAAATAAAAATATAGTTTTCCCCCATTCAAATTCAAATTCATTTTAGCCACACTTGGACTGACAGGATATAAGAAGTTGTTTCTTATTAATATTAAATTCAGAATATTAAAAATGGATTTAGATTATTTAGTATAGACTTCAATTACAAAATGTCAAGCAGGAATTGTATTATGAATTTGAACACCATTTGTGAATCATTTTAATTTTTTTGGTTGAAATAATACTGTATGAAGCGAGATTTCCATAGTTCATGTATTCCCAGTATATAATCACAAAATGATGAAATATTTTCTTTGTGAGGCTATTGGGGTTAAGTGTGTCAGGGTCACACAGCTGGTAAGTGTTAAGTGTCTAAGGTCTTACTGAACTCAGGTTCTCATAACTTTAGGACTGGTGTTCTATCCATTGAACCATCTAATTGCCCTAAATGAAATATTTTCATCTGAGAATAATGAAGTATTAATGTATTAACAATGTGCTATGGTGTTAACAGTTTAGGAAGTGATTGGATTAGAAGGAATGTTCCTCATTGGCTGATAGAAGATGGTCACAGTCATAAATGATCCTCAAAAGATATTATCATTTTTTTTCAAAGAATTCTGGTAGAAACCTGAATTCAAGGAAGAATCTAGCCCTTTCTCTATTGTGTAGAGAGGAGAGAATATTCACTCCTCCTTACCCCTAATGAAAATTAGTTATGGCTGATAGAAGAACTATTTACCTAGAAGAGACCTCTTTCAGCAATTAAAAAGTCAATTGGAGAGAGTTCAAAATATAATTAATGGAACAGAGGCATACACTGTTAATGTAGATAAATGTAAATACAGAGAAATAGCCACTTGAGGCTGGAAGCACCTTTAAGGAATGCAATCTCTGTAAGCAGAAAAGAAATGAACTCAAAAAACAATTAATCTTTTTTTTTCTATTGCAAATAAAAGTTGTGTTTATATTATGCTGTATTCTATTAAAGGGACAATCTCTAAAAATGTACGTATGTTAATTAAAAATACTTTATTGCTTTAAAAATGTTATCATTATTAAATTCAGCTAGTTATATAGTCTTGCCTTTATCCTGATGGCTGCTGATTAATCAAGGTAATAGCTGCTGAAGGTTGGTTTGGCTGTGATAATTTCTTCAAATAAGACAGCAATGAAGTTTGACTTTCCCTTTTTTTTAAACACTTAGAAGCCAATGTAGGGTTATTCAAAGATCACTATAATAAATAACAATGAAAAAGTTTGAAATATTGCAAGAATTACTAAAATGTGACACAGAGATACAATGTAAGCACATGCTATCAGCAGTATGGCACTGATAGATTTGCTCCATTCAAAGTTGCCACAAATCTTCAATTTATAAAAATAATTGTGCAATATTTGCAAAGCACAATAAAAGGAAATATGCTATATCACGGATTGCAGAGTTGGGAGAGGTGTCTTTTCACTTCCCTTTTTTTATGGTCATTCTGGGATTTTTGATAATTTTTTAACATTGATTTTCAGTAAAAAAAAAAAAAAACAAAAAAAAAACCAATTAGTTTTGATCATTTGGAATTGAACTTTAGAGAGTAGTGGACCTTGGAATGCCAGCTGAACAACTGTCCAATAGATTTCTCCTACACAGTAGGGAGATTTCCTCAGACTTTACCAGAAAAGAAAGGACATTAATGACATGCATGCTGTAGTTGTGAGTTCCTTGGACACATGTGTGTCTCACTACCATTGTACTCTATGCCTACTCTTCCCATAATGGTATGTTTTATATGGAGAACAATACCCTAAGTTTATAGGGAGAGTGTTTTATAGCTGCTTTTGTTTCTATACTGTGTTAGTAAATGCCTTTTCCAAGAATTAATTATATCAACATATCAATAGGGGCTCATTTGCCATACAATAATCAAAGTGGTTACCCATGATATTATTCATATGAACCTGAGTTCAATCATCTTTCTGTAGTTTCCTCCTGAAAACCTCCAACTATAACTTGAGAGAATAGGCCACAGCAGGTATTATAGTAGGTTTGTTTCTTTCAGCAAGTGTAGTGATATTTAGCAGTAGGAGTGATAGGCCTTGCATTTATTGAATGAAACAAGCAAAACAGCTCAAGTGTTTCTCTTCTTTTTCCTTAAAGCCATCACACCAGTTCAGGCAATGACCCAGTAAATAGAGTTACTTCAGCAGTCTCCTGTTTAGTGTTCTTATGCCTAATCTCTTGTCCACTTTAATTTTTAATCCATTCTATACTTTGTGATTAAATGTCTTCTTAAAATATTCCTTTTCTCTTACCTCTCTAATATTTAAGAGCTCTTAGTAGTTCCTGATTGCCTACATCAATGCAGAATGTAAACTCAACCATAAACTTCTTAAAAGAGACTATTTTACTCTTCTATTTGTATACAAGTTTGTCCTGGAGCCAGTTCAACCAGACTCTTGAGGGAGGATTATTAAATTTTCAGTGTGTGAGCATTTACACCTCCAAAAAGGATGCTACAAATAGGGACTTGATTTATTTTTTTGTTGATGAATTTGACCAATCTTGCCTCACTTAAATCCAATTCACACACAAGTCAGAACATTACCCATGATGCCATCAGTCTTCTTCAGTTGTCTTAAGAAAGTGATGGAGAAAATGGTAATAATGCAAATTAAATTTAAATTGTATATACATCTTTTTTTTTCTCCAGAAAAGGCACTCTTGAACATTTCTATGTTCTGTTGCCTATCATAGTGCCTAGCATATAGTGAATACTTAATAAATACTGTTGATGAATTGATAATAACAATGTTTCCCAAACTAAGGATCACAAATAAATAGAGTAAGGGAGGATACAAGTCTATTGTAAAGGATCTGTCAACAGAAATAGAATCACAGATTTAGTCTCATGAAGCACTCAGAGTTTATCTATTGTTGTTCAGATTTCTAGTTAGTTTTTATTGTTACTGTTGTTCACTCATTTCAACCATGTCCAACTTTTCATGGGAAAAAAACGGCTTGCCATTTCCTTCTCCATTTTACAGATGATGAAACTGAAGCAAGCAAGTTTAAGTGATTTGCCCAACATCACACATCCAATAAGTATCCAAGGCCAGATTTGAACTTAGGAACATGAATCTTCCAAACTCCAGGGCTCAGCATACTATGCTCTACAACACCCAGCTGTCCTTTCATCTAGTACAACCTCTTAAAGATAAGGAAACTGGGGCCTAGAGAAATTAAGCAACTTGTCCAGTTTCGTGCAAGTAAAAATCAGAAGTATTGAGACTCAAATCCATGCCTCTACTCAGTTTAACACACCTTTTGCTTTTCTATTTGTCCAATCCTACCTATTCTTTTTAATGCCCACCTCTTGCATGAAGGCTTCTCAAGCTGGTGAAGATAGCAGCAAACTCTCTGCTTGTTTTCTTTGCCAATTAATTAACTACTGCAGTTTGTCAGAAATTGTTGCTGACGTCTATTTTTTAGCACTGCATGTCTTAGGTCTCAAACTAAATCATAAACTGCTCAGGATCTAGACTGTATCTTGTACCTTTCCCTCCCCCCCATAGTACCCTGAACATAGTAGGTCTCAAGAGATATCTTATTTTTTTTTAACTTGTTAGGCAGTATGGAGAAACTAAGAAAAATGTGGATCACAGACATTATTTATAAAAGGTTTCCAGTCTTAGAAAGACAAGAATTTATATGCTGGAGATAGATAGATAGATAGATAGATAGATAGATAGATAGATAAAGGAGAAAGAGAGATAAGTAGATGAATAAATAGATGGATAGATAGATGGATAAATGAATGGATAGAAAGATAGATAAATTGACAGTTAGATAGTTAGACAGATAATTAGAGATATACATAGATGGGTTAGCAAACTATCTTCAAAAAAGATTCATGATTTCATGAACATTTGTAAACTTCTTATTCTCTTTTTTCTATTTTGTATATGAAAATGTTCATATTATTTGGAATGTGGTAAGTTCAGAATAAATTTTTTAAACATATAAGATATTAGGAAGACCTTCTATATGGAACAAACAATGTAAGGTGACCTTCCCTCACCTCCTCCCAACCCACCCCAGATCCAGCAGGCCATATCTTGCTCTGACCGCCCAGACCCAGTAAGAGCAAACCCTATGGGAGAGCTCTTCCTTCCCAACTTTCCCACCAATGACCCTTTCCCCTTTATCTCTTCTGGCTAGATGCTGATCCTTGCCTTCTTCCCACCTTACTCTAAAAGACCTACTTTCTTTTTTCCAAATGTTAGTGAGATGGCTTTTAACCTACTTTATCACTTTAAGGAACCATCCCACAACACTAAAAGAATCACAAATTGCAATATTTTTAGTAAGATGGAAGTCTCCAGGCTCTGCTATCTGATGTAAGAGCCATTAGTTCTTCTCATCCATCTTTGTCATCCATTCTGGATTTTTGTCTTTAATACCACAGAACCTTAACATCTGGCATGCAATTATACCCTCAAGACCTTTGGTCATTTACACCTGCCCTGCTGCTGTACCTTTACTGGGACTTGCCATTTGCTTTCCTCCTATATATTGTCTATGTGAGCCCCCTTGAGAGCTAGGCTACTATAGAACTGTATCTTTAGCACTTAGCACAAGATTTTATACATAGCTAGGGTTTCACAAATGCTTTTTAAAAATTCATTTATATATTCTATTAGTTCTTTTTCACATATTCACAAGTATACTTAAAGTATACTTTCTTTCTCCTTATCTCTAATTTTTAGAATTCCTTTTTTTTTTGGCTGAGGCAATTGGGGTTAAATGACTTTCCTAGGGTCACACAGCTAGGCAGTATTGAGTATCTGAGGCTGGATTTGAACTCAGGTCCTCCTAGTTTCAGAGCCAGTACTCTATCCACTGTGCCACCTAGCTGCCCCAAATTCTTACTTTCTATCAAAGCTCAACTCATAACCATGTCCAACACAAAGCTTTTCCTGATCTTCCAGTTATTACTTTATTCCCAATGCCAATTATTTTGTATTTACTTTGTAAATATGCATATATATAAACATAGATATATATTTGTATATACATATATGTATATATATATATTGTTCTCTCCCCCCATAAAATATATGCTTCTTGTTTTATTTTTGTTTTTGTATCCCCAGCTCTTTGCCCAGAGCCTGACACAGTGCATCCTTAATAATACCAGTTGGCTGGTTAATTGATTAATTCAATCAGCAGAAATTTTATATGGGATGGCAATTTTTCCTCTCTGATATTTTTTATCTTAATAATGTGCTGGTAAAGGTTTCACAACTGTCATTCTGATGAATGGGGGAGGAGAAGTACAAAATTTTAAAATTAATTTGCATTATTAACATTTTCTTCATTACTTTCTTACTTCTAGATTATAAAAAATAATAAACCAGTGCCTGATTTATAGCATTTGCCAATTTCTGAAGTATAAATTTATTTTTAAATGATATTTTATTTTTCTCAATTGCATGTAAAAACAGTTTGTAATATTTGCTTGAATTTGTTTAGTTCCAAATTCTCTTCCTCCCTACCTTGCCCCTTTCCAAAACAGTAAGCAATTTGATTTAGGTTAGCATCACACTGAAAACTTAATCCATTCTCACCTGGATCCAACATACTCTTGAATCCTTAAGAAATGTTAATTGATATTAAATTGTCACCTTTTATGCTTTTAATCCTGTTTGATCATGTCCTTTTTACTATGTCTCAACTTTTAAAAAAATTTCTGTCTTTTTTCTGTAATTAAAATTTTATTTATTCCACTAAAAAAGCAGAGGAATGGGAAATTTAAAATCTGGATTCTACTTCTGGCTCTGTTGTTAATCCTAAGGAAATCAGTTAACCTCTCTGAGACTCAGTTTCTTCATGTGTAAAAGGAAAGAAATAAATATGATGATTTGCAATGTCCCTTCTGATTCTAAAATTATATGAAAGCAACATTTTCCTTCTTGTTGGGATTAGTTATTTTGTGCATATTAACAGAGAGGAGGGAACATCTAAGTTCCCTCTAAATCTATGTTTCTGATACTATTGTTTCTTTCAAATTGGGGGATGTATTATAAATCAAAGTCCATAATGTCTTGTTTTCCATAAACAAGAAGAGTCTGTGCCCTCCATCCTCCAGGGATAGACAAGGACTTATCCACTGAGGAGGGATAAGGCTTGTTGTTCATGGACACAGAGGATTCTAGAACTAGGGTTAGTGGGTAGATGTTATAAAGAGGCAAATTCAGTCTCAATTCTGGAGAACAGATGATGGGACCCTACCTTTAGAGGCACAAGAGGCTTCAGAAGTGATCAATTTAATCCCTTCATTTTACCAATGGAGAAACTGAAAAACTAGCTAATAATTAACACTATCCAGAAGCAGAATGGACTGACTTTAAACAAAGAGGGGCCCAACTTCTTAGCCATTTGTTGATTTCAGGGTATCACTTGAACAGGATGTTTGCTTATGTCTCTGAAAGTCTATCATTCTGAATAGTGAGTAATAAAGATCTTTACTAGGAGGTTTTTTAGCTCTAATCATTGGAAATAGTAGTGTTAAATAAGATCTCAATTTATAATAGAGAATATTAGGAAGAAAGCAGAGAGAAGGGAGAGGAGGAGAAATAAATGGAGATACAGAGAAGGAAGAGATAAAGAAAAAGAAAGAGATGGGAGAATAAGACAGAGGAGGAAAGAGAGACAGAAGGGGAGAGACAAAGAAAAAAGAAGAGGGAGAAGGGGGGCAACAGAGAAGGAAGAGAGAAGGACAAAGACTCAGGGAAGAAAGAGAGGGATAGAGAAGGAGGGAATGCAGAAAAAGAGAGAGAAGAGGAAAAGAGAGAGACAGCAAAAGAAGAGAGGGCTAGAAAAGGAAGAGATACAGAGAAAGGAGGAAGAGAGAAAAGAGAGAAACAGAAGCAAGAGACAGAGAAGGGGAAGAAAGACATAGAGAAGGAAGCAGAGAGAAAAAAAGAGGAGAGACAGAAGGAAGAGAAACCGAAAAAAGAGAGGAGAGATGAAGAAGGAAGAGAGAGAAGGAAGGTATAGAGAGACAGAAAAAAGAGGGCGGCAGAAGGATAAGAGAGAGAGAAGGGGGAGAGAGACATAAAAGGGAGGAGAGACAGAGAAAGGAGAGAGAGAAGGAAGGGAGAGACAGAAGAATAAGAGGAAAGCAGAGGGGAGAGACAGAAAAGGAAGAGGAAACCATAGTATTTTAATTTATACCTGATTCAAGCTGGCCTAGATGATTTCTAAATTCCCTTCCATCTCTAACAATCTATAAAGTATGACTTAGTCTTCTTAATTTAATAAGAAAGCTCTCTATGTGTCAGCTTATCCATTGCAAATCTCATTTTCAAGTTTGACAGTTAACACCTCCTCCAATTAAATTTGCCTTTGTTGACATCTCCCACTCCCTTGTTTATTTTACTCTGTTAGATACCTATTCCTAAAGGAGCCTGTTATAGGGGAGATTTATAAGAGGTCAGTTCTGCTTATCTTACTGCTTAAAATGAAATTGGAAAATGGGCAAAAAAGAACTGGACAGATTCCCAGCTTATTTTGAATCAGAGCTTCATAAAGTTCATTATTCCGCTCAAATGGAATTCCTAGAATACCTGATATGTCCATTTTCAAATGGAATTGTTGTTCAGTCATTTTCAGTCCTGTCTGACCTTTCAAACCTTTTAGGGGCTTTCTTGGCAAAGGTACTGGAGTACCTTTTCTTTCTCCAGCAGATTTTACAAATGAGGAAACTGAGGCAAACAGGATTAAATGACTTGTGCCAGAATCACACAGTAAGAGTATGAGACCAGATTTGAACTCAGGAAGATTAGTTTTTCTGACTTTAGACCTGGTATTCTATCCATTGAGTCACATAGTTGCCCATTCAAATGGAAACACAACAGCAAATTCCAAAATTAAATACAAAAACTTCATTTTAGGGTGTCTGTATCTCTGTTTCCCTCTTGTAGGACAAATAATTGGACTTGTTGGCCATGTATTAGTATAGGTAGTATCCAATTAATGAATGTCTGGTGTGACAAAAGTCACAATAATTTGTATTTTAGTAATTAGGAATCTGGAACACATTTCCCTATTCCCACATACCTGGATGGTATTTGAGTCTCTGACCAGTTCACAATATACCATCTTACCTACTGTGTAACTGAAATGTGCTATCTATGATATTATGGAACATAATTTCATTTGGAATACTGTTTTTATAGAGAAAATTCATTCCAAGTTTTAACTTGAGGCACCAGGAATACATCTCCCCAAGCTCTTTTTAATATTTGGCTTTATGATCAGAAATGAAATGTCCAACTGCAACATGAAAGCAGGAAAATAAAATAGGTTCTGTGTATCACTAGGATCAGCAAGCTAAGTAGGAGTAGGAATCCCAGGCTTCTCCAACAGCAGAAGAGAAAGAATAGGATTCCAGGATATTTCTAGGAAGTGGAGGAAGATAAAGAAAGTTCTGGGAAGTCTTAAAAGTGAGTCCCTAGCTAAACATAACAGGCATAACTGAGAATTTTTACCCTTGGGAGAAGAGAAGAAGGAGGAGAAGGGAGTAGAGAAAACAGAAGAACTTAAGTTTGTGAGTGAAAGGAAGTATACCCCATATCCCAAAGTTTCTAAACTGTTGAAGGACTGTGTTCTTTGGGAGGGGGAAGGTAGGAGTCCCAGATGGAAGTGATGACTTCCCAGAAATAGAAAAATTGTCCCAAGATTTGCACCTCTAAATTTAAGCACTCTGGGGAAAGCTCAGGTCACTCTACCCTAGTTACAACTAATTTTATTTATAAGGAAATTTCATAAATTGGGCCTTTGTAAGTTGGAAACTGCCTTACTTCTTTTGGAAAATAACTATCTGTAGAGTAAATGTCATAAGATTTGCCATTAATGATCATTTTCTTTTTCAGGTAGTGCTATTATGTCTGTTACTTTTCTGAAAGAAAATTTGAGATCCTCAGACTTACTTGGTGAGTATTTAGTGCCCAGAGTTTGCGTATTTCTTGACCCAAGGTTACTGAGACTCTGAAATAAAAAGAAAATTTTTAAGGAAGCAGCTTTTGAAATTGAGAACAAATGACAAAATTTGGCGTTATCTCATTTAGGGATGAAAAATGAGTAGTGGTGTGAAGTTATTTAATCTTGGAGCTGTCAAGGGGCATTTCACATTTAATGGTGAATCTGTCATTTTTGACCATTGCCCATGCTTCTGGTTTGTGGAAAAATACTCTTTTACAATATTACTTTTATGAATGTTATGAAAGTTTTATGAGCATAATAAAATTCAATGAAAACAGCTGTGTAACCTAATAGACTACTCCACATAAAAGCATGTATTTGTGTTAGATTGCCACACAAAAATGAGAACCACAAAGCAATTAGACACACCAACTAACTACCTAATTTGTAATACTTTCAAAAAGGGAACAGAGAGAGTCCATCTTCAAGGTTTTATTTGGAAAGATGGTAGCTGGTGGAACATTTAACAGTAGCTTTTCTGGCTTCCTGAGGGACCTCTGCTGTGCATCAATGCCATTTTTCTCCCTGTGTATTGTTTATATTCTTTAAACAAGTGTCTTTGCCCCTCTTAGAAGCAAGGTGGTACAGAAGAGCAGATTGTCTTCTTTTAGAGAGTTACCTCTGATTGTCTTCTGGAATCAGAGAACCTGCTGGTCCACATCACCTCTGATTTTTAATCCTTGCGGGACACTGTCACCTCATCTCCCTGGGCCTCAGTGCTTCATCTGTAAAATGAGGGGATTGTATTAACTGCCTTGAGCAGTTAGAAGTCTCTGTGCCATTCTCTAAAGAGAAACCAATTCTTTAAAACTTGAGTTTTACAAGTCAATAAGCTAATTTTTGTTCAGTTCAATCTTCTTGATCTCATTTAGGGTTTTCTTGACAAAGATACTGGAATGGTTTGCTTCTCCATTTCCTTCTCCAGCTCATTTTATAAATTAAGAAACTGAGACAAACAGTAGTAAATAACTTGTCCAAGATCACGTAACTAGTAAGTATCTGCAGTCAGATTTGAACTGAGGAAGATGAGTTTTCCTAACTCCAAGTCCAGTACTCTATCCATTATATCACCTTGCTGCCTCAAAGTTAATTTGCTTTCCTTGATAATTGTTTTCTTAAAAATATTAAATTAGAAAGTATTCTCCCCTCCCCCAATTATCTTTTATTAACATATTTTATATATATAGTTTTATATGTACATGTTTCCCCTGGTAGGATATAAATTCCTTTGGAAGATTTTTTTTTTTATCCTTTTTATTCCTAGTGCTGAGCCCAGTACCTGGGATATAAATACCTGTTGACTTAAATACATGATCAAGTCCTCCTTAGTTTGATTCTCCTCATAAGACTAATTTTAAAAAATAGTCTAGCTAAATTCTAAATGAGTACAGATGGTTCTTTTCTAAATATGTAGGGATCATAGAATTTATAGATTAAATGGACATTAAAATTCATCTAGTCTAATTCCCTTATCTTGACATTGAAGAAACAGGCCTTCAGGGGAAAGCTAATATTTACCATATAGCAAATAAGTAGATAGACAAAGAGCTAAACTTAGGTGTACTGACTCCCAGTCTAGTTTATATCTCACCATATCATTCTGCCTCTCATAAATATGTGAACTCCTTTTTTTCTGAATTAGTTCAATTTTTCTTTGTCATTTCATTTATTATAGTTCATAGGATATGAAGTATGTTAGAGCAGCAATGGGAATAGCCTTTGTGTTCAATTTTTTTATATTTAAAATTCGAGTCTTTTATTGTTTTTCCCCCAATTTGTCAGATATTACCAAGGCAACTAAAATTGAATTAATTGATGAATAGTATCCTTTTTATTCTCCAGTATCCTTTTTATTATGGAATTAATAGCTGATTCTTATTAAATCTAAGTAAATTTACAATATAATACAAATAGACAGAGGGAGGAGGGGTATGATGACTATCCAGAATTCTGTAATTCCCAAATCAAAAAGTGATGAGAGACAGATAAAAACAGAAAGAAAGAGACCAACAGAGATAGAGACAGATTGAGAGACAGAAAAATGTTTAGATGGATGGAAAGAGATAGAAATAGATGGACTTAAGATAGAGATACAAATGCATATAAAGACTGATGATAGATAGATATAGATAGATAAATAGATCAATGGATAAACTAAATGGATGGTAGATAGATAATATATTTAAATTATGGTAACTAATAAAACAAGGATACCATTTACCATGTTCCATCCTAGTTCTGGGGAAAATTACAATGACCAAGAAATTGAGAGCTTATCTTCTGCAAATTACTGACTTTAGTTACTAAAATTGGAAAACACTAGATTTGCAGGTACTAGCTGTAACTGCAGAAAAAAAGCCCTCAACAAAGGTTAGAGTGACACTTAAGTAATATAAAATGCTTGCCTTGATCATGTATTTTTTAGTAGAAAGAAATTAACTTGAGCTAAATTTGCCATTAGCAAGACTTAGGGAAGTATGACTAAAGCTTGTGTCAAAATAACTTTATGGAATCAATCAGAAGTTATAAAATGAAAGCAAGAATGGACATTTTTCTATATATTATTTTATGGTATGCTCACAACCATTTTACAGATTAGGGAACCAAAAATCCAAGAGGCTAACAAGGACTGGCTAGTTCATGGTCCCCATGCTAGTATATTGTGTCGCCTTGTCAATATCTGCCAACTGAAAAAGAAATCAGCCAACCAACAAGTATTTACTCAGGATTTACCATATGTCAGCCAAAAGAGGCTATATATCAGAGCTGGCTTCAGAACTAGGAAGAACTGGGTTCAAATTTTACCATTGAACCCTGGCTCTGTGATCCTAAGCAATTTATTTAATCTCTCCATGAATCAGACAACTCTTTTAAGTATATAAATTGCAGGTTAGGTGCTGACCTGTGTTGGTAGGGGGTATTCCTTCAAGTCATCAATCCTTTCACCAGTGAAATGACAGGTCCCTATGCCTATCCTCTGATGGTTGGAATATCTTGTCTTTGAAGATTGCTTCAAGTCCTATTTGGCCCACTATTAGAGATTTCAGGACTTTTTCTTTCCCCTAATAACACCAAAAAAATTATACAATATGTCTTAAAGACAGGATGCTTCAACATCTGGAGCTGACAGAGGGTAGAAACTGCTCGATTGCCCCATTTATTAAGCATTGTGTTAGGTACAGAAATGATCCCTGCTCACAAGAAGCTCACATTCTAATGGAGAGATGAATCTATATAGAATAAATCTAAAGACAGAGAAAAGTAATTAAATACAAAGCAGTTCAGGAGGGAGAATACTATCTATGGGGATGGGAGAAAGATTATGAAAGGCTTCATTTGGCGATGTTTAGGTTACCTCCTGAAAGAAAAGAAGGATTTCCCAGCACTGAGGGGAGAAGGGGGTGCATTCCAGGCACAGAAGGTAAAAGCAAGGAGATTGAGTGTTTTCTGTGAGCAACATAGGGAAGTCCAGTGGGTCTGGATCATTTTATATGAGATGAGGTGTAAGATACA
The DNA here is from genome assembly GCF_902635505.1 of Sarcophilus harrisii. NCBI lineage: Eukaryota > Metazoa > Chordata > Mammalia > Dasyuromorphia > Dasyuridae > Sarcophilus > Sarcophilus harrisii. The sequence goes on along the minus strand of NC_045426.1, from coordinate 579,290,676 downwards.
ATAAGGCTGGAAAGATAGATTGGTAATAGGCCATGAAAAGCTTTAGAAACTAAACAGGAATCTGGAGTGTTTAATTTTAAATGGAATAGAAAGCCACTGCAAGGTATTGAGGAGGGGAGCAACATGATGAGATCTGTACTTAAGGAAAAACATTTTGGCTGCAGTGGCTGCAGAGTGAGGAAAGATTAGAAAAAGGGAAATTTGAGCTTTAATCAACCAAAACAATTGAATATAGAGGTCCATCCTCATGCTACTATGTATCATTAGAAGCAACATTTGAATCCAGTTCTTTCTAATTTCAGGTCCAGCACTTAAACCACTATACCACCCTACCTCAGGTGCTATGACAATTGGGTATCCATTCTGTGTGAACTATAAAAAATTTTCAATAGTATTTTATTTTCCCGAATACATGTAAAAACAGTTTGAAACATTCATTTTTGTAAGACTTTGTATTCTAAATTTTTCTACCTTCCTCCCTTGCCTCCCCTATCCCCAAGACAGCAAGTAATCTGATATAGGTTAAATATGTGCAATCCTTTTAAACACATTTCCAGATTTGTAATGTTGTACAAGAAAAAACAGACCAAAAGAAAAAAAGAAACAAACAAAAAGTGAAGATACTATGTTTTGATCCATGTTCATTAACTATGAAATTGAGGGCATGATCTGTCACTATAATACTAGATCTTATTGATAGAAAAGAGACACAGGTCACATTGTATCATCCCCATCCAGACTTTAATACAGTAAATATAGAATACACAATATAACTTCCTTAAGAAGGTTGTCATGAACAAACAAATATTTATTAAGTGGCTTCTATGTGCCAGGCACTGTGCTGAGTGCTGGGGACACAGAGGAGGCTCCCCCAGGGTGGTCTAAGAATCCCAGGATAGCTATTATGAGTCTTCCCAAAGAAAGATCAGGGTGGGAATGGGGAAGTGTTATAATGTTCTGCTTTGCAAACCAGGGAACCCCACCATTGACATTTTTTTTAAAAAAGATGGTTTATTGGGAATAAATTAGCTAATACCTACTATCTCATTTGATTCTCATAACAACCCTCGGAAGTAAATGGTGTTATTATCACCATTTTACAGTTGAGGAAACTGAGGCAGACAGCAGTTAAGTGACTTGACTGAAACTAGTAAGTTCCTGAGGCAGCATTTGAATTCAATTCTTTCTGACTCCAGGTCTGGTGTTTTATCCATGGCACCACGTGACTGCCCCAATCCATTCTTGGAGATTTCACAAGAAGAGATTTTCACAATCTTTTCTTTTCCCTCATAAAACCAAATAGAATTAGAAGGTAACTTTCAGAGACACAATATTCCAGCTTCCAGTGATAGTTACAACTGTAAATAAATCTTTATTAATAATCACATTTTTTTCTGAATCTATGATTTCCCCAATGTAGGGAGCTCCTGTTGATAAACTTCTTTTGTTAATGTTTATTGGAACCCTCTGTGTACTTTATAGTCTTAGGATACTGAGAGGCTAAGAAATTTATCTAGAATCCTACAACCAGGAGTTTTGAGGCAGGAACTGAACCCAGATTTTTCTGACTACAATATTAGCTTTCTATCATCCTGTTGCCTCTCCACTAATATTTATAATTTATTTTAAAATTTATAAAATACTTTACATACATTTAAGCCTCATCTCAGCCTTTGAGGTAGGTATTGCAGATATTAGTATGATCACTTTATATATAAGGAAACCTCAAAAAAAGGTTGAGTAGCTAGGCAAGATTTGAACTCAAGTTTTCCTAATTGGGGCTGATAGGTGGCACAGTGGATAGAACACAATACCTGGAGTCAAGAAAGACTCATCTTCCTGAGTTCAAATCATAGTTGTGTTAACTGTGGGCCAAGTCATTTAATCCTGTTTACCTCAATTTCCTCATCTATAAAATGAGGTAGAGATTGAAATGACAAACCAGTATCTCTGCCAAGACCCAAAGGGGTCTCAAAGAATCTGAAATGACTGAACAACAACTTCCTGCTTATAATTCTACTATTCTTATACCCAATTCAATATGGCTTCTCTTAATAATTCTTTAAGCTACTTTCTCCCCATCTATTTTCCAATAGATCAAAGGAAAATTATTTTTAGTTTTTTAAAACTTTGTCAACTAAATGTCTGGGCTATGTAGAATTCATTCTCAATAACATCTGAGTTTTCCTAATTCTAATGACTATGAGAGGCAGTTTGCGATTATCAGTTGATCAAGCAAACATTTATTAAACCCCATGACTATATGTCAAGCACTGATCTGGGTGCTGAGAATACAGATTGACAAAGAGATGGAGAGAGACACAGTGAGTTGGAAAGAGAGAGAGAGATGGAGAGGAACAGAGAGACACAGAGAAAGAAATGGAGAGAGACAGAGACAGTAGGCTCTACACAGAGAGAGAGAGTCTCTGCCCTCAAGGAGATTCCATTTTATCGGAGGAGACAAGATGGACATAATAGAAGCAATTGCAAAATATATATCAAATGAATGCAAGGCAACAAGGAAAGGGGGTACTCGCAATTGTGAGATCCAGAAATGCTTTATGCAGAAGATTCTGTATGGGAAAAAGACTGGGAGATAGGTGCTACTATTATCCCCATTTTACAGTTGAGAAAACTAATGCAGAAAGAAGTTATGGAACTTGCCCAGGGTCATACAGCTAGCAAGTGTCAGAAGTCAGATTTGGACTCAGATCCTCTTAACTACAGGCCATTATGGATTTAGTTAGAGTCAGAAACCCAAAATTCAAATCCTACTACTGATTCCTAGATGCATGTGGGACCTTGGGCAAGATATTTAACTTGTCCATCTGTAAAATGTAATGAAGTTAAGAAACCTGGCTTTAAATCCCAGCTTAGACACTGCTCCATACCCCTGGCCAAGCCACTCCACAGCTTAGAGTCTCACTTTTCTGATTTGTAAAATGAGAATAATAAGACTCGCTTGGCCAATGTGCTTCATCTGGTTATGATGGGGAAAAAACTCTATGAACCTGGAAGTGCTAGATGAGAGCTAGATGTTGTAAAATAATGATTCTTTGCACTTTCAGTTACAGGTCTTTGTGAAGGCTGCTACACACACACACACAACACACACACACACATACACACACACACACACACACACACAGAGTCATACATCCTCACTCACATTCACACACAATCATACAGATCCACACACTCTCTCACACACACAGTCACATACACACACCCCTCCCCAAAAGTAATCAATAGCAAATGAATCATATTTATTTATTTTATGATATCTAATTAAAACCACACATTCAGCTTAATTCATAAGGTCATACATATAGGCCTGGAGGGAGGGAAGGAGAAAGGACTAGAGAAGGGAAAAAAGAAAGAGAGGAAGGAAGAGAGGGAGAGAGGGAGGAAAGCAAGAAAGGAAGGAGTAGGAAAGAAAAAGGATAATAATGACGGTTGCAAAGCTCACAGGGGATATTTATAAAGCTCTTAGCACAGTCCTTGGTACATAATAGGCACTTAATAAATATTTGTTTCCTTCCTTCTTGCTTGTAACCAACAATCTTATTTGTCAAATTATTTCAATTTAACAAACATTTATTAAACTCCTTTTTTTCTGAAACTTTCTTCTCTATCCTCAGTGCTATTTCCTTGAGGAAATATAGTTTTCTTCTTTGTAGTACCTCTTTTTTCCAGAAGCTGAAATGAAAAAAATAGCTCGTCAAATAAAATTATATTCAAAAATGTGAGTGCATGAACAATTAAATTGATAAAATGTACAAGGGAATATTATGTTTTTTTCCCTTCCTCATGCAAGCAGAGAGAGTTTTTTTTTTTTTCACAATGAAGAAGATGAAAATTTATCTACCTTGTTGAAGCAAGCTGGATTCACTTATAGCCCAGTGTTGCTTTGTGGCTATTGAGCTTTTTCTTGCAAAATGACCCCCCAGAAGTTGACTAAAAAGTGTATCCAGCTGTTATTAGCTCAGTGGCAGTTTGGAGGTCTTATTTTGATTTTAAATGAATTGATGGTTAAAATGATTTCTTTTTCTTAAAAAAAAAAAAATCAGTGCTCCCTACCCCCTCTCTCATGTCAGTCACTGGTGCATCATTTTTCTCCCTTCTCTCAATTTCACCAAAAGTACTAGTTGTGAGATTCTCAGAGATCTTATTTGATTTAAGCCCACATGTTTCCATCAGGGGAATCACAATTACTGTCAGCTCGTTGACACTTTCCAGGGGCTGGTAACATAATTATATTGAGGTCTTGATAAATAATTGGCTAGATGAGAACCATGAGCTAACTTTGGCTTGAAGGCCAAGAGGAAAATGGGGAGGTGAAGAACATCTTCTGCCTTTGTTGCTATGCCCAGGGGCCATTTTGATTTGGGGCCAAATGTCAGCGATGCAAATCGAGACCAGCTGCAAATGATTCCTGGTTGAGAGAACTGATGGGTCAGTTTTGAGTCCGAAGCTGCCCAGAGAATTTGAGACCTTTCTAAGCATCTGACTCATTTCACTCCTGAAACTGTCCAACCCAGGCCTCCCTCAAGGGCTTGGATTGTCATCAGTGACCTGAAAGTATCCGTACTCTTCAGAATAGCAGGGAAATTCATCTGATTCTAGGGCTCCTCCAAGAGTTTGAATTAGAGGATTGAATTCACTTCAGAGCTCACTGAATCATACTAGGGCCTGAGCACTACTCAGGCAAGACGGAGCAAGAGCATAGATTTATGAACTAGAAGGTAGTCCAGTCCAATCTTCTCTTTTTGAAGAGGAGGAAACAGATTCAGAAAGCTCAAGAATATTCACTTAATCAAACAATCAATAAATATTTGCTGAGGATATACTATGTACCAGGCAGTTGGGCACAGTAGTGGATGCTGAGCCCTGTGCTAAATTCTAAGGGAACACAAGAAAAAAAGAAAAAAACAGTCCTTTCTCTCAAGATGCTTAAAATCTAATAGGCATGGGGGGAAGTCACTGGGCACAAAACTATGTACAAACTCATATATATATATATATATACATATACATATACACATATACACATACATATATATCTAAAGAGAGAGAGAGATGAGGAGAGAGAGAGAAACATACAGAGAAAGAGATGGAGCGAGACAGAGAGAAATGAAGAGAGACAGAGTTTGGGAGAGATTGATGGAGAGAAACAGACACAGAGAAAGAGATGGAAAAAGACACAGTGAGTTGGAGAGAGAGAGAGAGAGACAGAGACAGAGAGACACAGAGAAAGAATTGGAGAGAGACAGAGACAATAGGCTCTACAGAGAGAGAGGGGGAGATTCATCTGAAACAATGAAGGAAAACCAATTCTGCCTGCTTTAAAGGCAAATCAAAGGATGCTAGATAGTTTGGGGAAACCTATAAAGCTACTATTCACATACTTTAATTGCACTTTTTAAATGATTTATGATTTCCTTGAGAGGCAGTATGGTATAGTATAGAATGGCAGCTACTTGAGGACAGGAACTGCTTCATTTTTGTATTTTTATTCACCATACCTGGCACATAAGTATTTCATAAATGCTTGTTGATTAATTGATGATGGAAAAATACTAGTAATACTCAGCAGAGAGTTTAAATCCCTTCTTTGCTAGTTGCATAAACAGGGGCAAATCATTCTATCTTTCCGAGATCTAGCATCTTTATCTGAAAAATAAGCATGATGGTTCTAGTAATTAGTTCCCAAGATTGTTGTGAGGACCCAATGAGACAATGTAGGTAGAGGGTTCTACACAGCTCAGTTATTATTTGATGTTTTTGTGAGTACTCCCTTCACCAATGCATATTGCTAATCATAGATAGAACAGATACACTAGGCCAGTCATTGATAGTCAACTAGCATTTATTAAGCACCTACTATATACCAAACACTATACTAAGAGATAGGGATACAAAGAAAGACAAAAAAAAAAAAAGGCAAAAAAAAAAAGCTTCTGGTTTCAAGAGACTTATAGTCTAATGATGGAGAGCAATAGGTAAACACCTATATATAAACAAGATTTATATACAGGATCAATTGTGGTAAATCTCAGAGGAAAGGCATTAAAATTAATGAGGACTAAGAAAACTTTCATGAAGAAAATGGTCTCTGAAAATTCCCATGCCCTAAAGACTCATTCCTTTATGATCAGTATAATAGTGAACTTCTCTGAATTCAACTAGATTAGTTCTTGGACCATAGACATGATCTGGCCCCCAGCCAAAATGAGGCAAAATATTTAAAATAAACTGTGCTAAGTATTTCACAAATATCTCATTTGAGATAAATGAGATATTTGTGAAATACTTAGCACAGTGCCCAGATGGAACATAATAGGTATTTAATAAATGCTTGTTCTCCATTCCCACCCATCCTCACCCTAGCCCATTCTCACCTTTCTACTTGGTAGAACCTGCAGGCCTAACTTTTGAGAACCTTGGGTTCCTTCCCTGTCATAAGGTGATATTGGAGTTGGGTCTTTAGTGAAGGACCAGGGGTTATAGATTTAAAGCTGGAGAGGACCTTGGAAATTATGTGATCTAATCATTTTACAGAAAAGGGAAAACTACAAAGATGAAGTCACTTGCCCTCACACAGTTCCTCTGACTTCAAACTTAGTATTCTTTCCACTGCATCTCGCTAGAGTGAAAATAATAATAGTTTACATTTATATACTACTTTGCGGTTATAAACTATATCTGCTCTCCTTTAATTGCCAATAAGAAAAACCATACATATATATAATGTATGTGTTTATATGTGTATGTATAATTATGATACATATATAGACATATTACATCTTTAACATTTGAAAAGAGCTTTTTATATGTTATCTCACTTAGTCCTCATAAGAACCTGGTAAGGTCGGTAGTATTATCCCCATCTTACAGATAAGGAAATTGAGTCAAAAAAAGATTAAAATGACTTTCTTAGAGTTACACTGAGGTCGGATCTTCCTGATTCCAAGTCCAATGCTCTATCCATTGTTCCACCTAACATCTTTGATCCCCCATTTTACAAACATAGACAAAGGCTGAGTGATGCTGAATAAGTAGCTTCCCCATAACCACACAGCTGGTAAATAGTGGGTCAGATCTCAAACTCAGCTCTTTTGATCTCCCATCCAATGTTCTTTGCACTTACACTGTTCTGTTTGTCATCTTTGAAATGTACTATTATTCAAATGTTCTTTTTGGAAGAATTGATTGAGTAGTGGTATTTGTATTAACTAATGGACTTAATATTCATCTTTTTTATTTTGTTTTAAAACTTACATTTTTGTTCTTGTTCCTTTTAAATAAAGGTGTGACGTTGGCATCTGCAGGAACATATTTATTGGTGGCTTTTGCTCCGGATATAAGTCAGGATATCACAGCAAGAAAAGTACAATATTATTTGGTTGGCTGGCAGTTCCTGGCCTATGTGGTAAGAGATTTATGTTTCCTATCTCAGACTAGATGCAATAATAACTGCTATAGCACATAAACATGAAAAACTTCATGGTTCTATCTCCCTCAGTTGTCACTCATTTCTGATTTGGCTTGCTTTTCTGCTTCTTTCCCAGTTTTTAAATTTATTTTATTTTTTAATTTATGGAATAAAACAAGAATTTCCATAACATAATAAATACAAAAAAAAAGGGTGGATTACACATAAAACTGCAAATCTATTCTGTACAACTTGTTATTCCTTTCGAATATACAACAAAATTATGTAAATCTTCCCCTCTTTTCCCCCTCTCCCTTTCCCACCCTAGAGATGGATAATAGTAGATATGAACAGGTATATATACACATATGTAAACTGTAACTTAATGAGGAAGCAACTGGCCTGTCTTCATTGTCAGTGGATGGAAAATACAAAAGAAGTCTTCAACCAGGGAATATTCATTCTCCTGGGAAACAGAGAGACAGGACTAATTCCTTGGGGGCAGAAGAACACAGATGGAAGTCAAGCAGCCTATGTATAAAGATAAGCAGGAATAAATGTTAAAGACCACTGTGAATAGATGAGGTCTCCCTGGTGCTATAATCTTGTCCCAGATAGAACAGACTGTCATGAGTTCTGGCCCCAGATCCTGCTGCTTCAATATGTGCTTGGAAGGTTAGCTCAGAGGCTTTTCTTCTCTTGCATATAAAGCAACTGTTCTCAAACTCTTTGATTTCAGGATCTCTTTAAAATCTTAATCTTAATCTTAAACATTATTAAACTCAGTAGTAATTGTGAGCTCAGACAAAGTTAAAGCTAGAATAGATTTAATCAAAAAAGAAAAAAATAGGGAAACTATACTGTATGTCAGTCATATTAATCAATATTGTTTTAGACCATTTAAAATAAAATAGTATAAGATTAGGATATTGCTATGGTGTAGGAAATGATGAGCTGGTAGATTTTAGAAAAATATGTAAAGACTTAGACTTATGAAGGAAGATGGATAGCATAGCTTGGTCTTATTTACATACATACACACATAAATGTATTATATATGTTTGTGTGTGAATATAGATATATGTATGTGTATAAATGTATGCGTGTGCATATTTATATGTGTATATGTGTGTGTATTTAATTTTACTCTTCTTGGGCAGAGGGAAGGAAGGGGAAAAGAATAAAGTAATAAGTACACAGCAAAATAAAAAAGAAAATCTACAAAAAAAAGTAAAGAAAAGATGGATAGCTCTAAACACAATGTGTAGTATTTATCATATAGGCTTTTTTGAAATAGAAATTTATTGCTTTATATTTTGAATCTTCTCATGTTCTGCTGTGCACATGACAACTTTTTCTTTTTGTATTTAAATTTAAAATAAAATTTTAAAAGGGAAAAATTATTGGGCTTTTGAAATGTATATAGATTATATTTAATGTTATTTACCATGTTAAAATAAAAAATCTAGTTTTATTTTGAAAATAGTCTTGACCTATCAGGCTCTAAGAAAGGATCTTAGGGGTGTCCAGATATCTCTAGATCATACTTTGAGAAACAAGAGTAAGCAGAAGCTGAGTCCTTGACACTTGAAGAGAAAATCATCCACTTAAGCATTGAAACAACAAAAGATACCTGTTCCTCACTCCCAAATATTTAAGATGAATATTTCTGGCATTTAATAACAGTGACCTATTGACTTAGTGAACTTGTAAGGCTTTCTGAAAAGCAATGTGGTAGTATATATAAGGGAACAATCTTGAAGTCAGGGAGACCTCAATTCTCCTTCTGATGATATTAATTATTAATATTAGTTAATGTGACCATCGGCAAGTCATTTAACCTTTCAATGCTCCCCAGAAAACTCTCTAATACTATGTTGGAGATAAAGATCATAGATCTGGATCTCAGGATCCCAAAATAAGACTTTGCATTTCCTATCAGTCTGGGTTATGTTCCTATACTCCTGTTAACTTATTCACAAAAAGTTGAGTTTGTGTGTGTGTGTGTGTGTGTGTGTGTGTGTACATGGTGTTCTGTTTTGTTTTTTTTTTTAAGTTGAGTTTATATATTTAAAAAGCAAATAGTAACTTGCTCAGGATCACTAGAAGAATGCTGATATTTATTCATTCAATCATAAGCATTTATAAATGCCATTTGCTGTGGGTCCTGAAAGGGCATCTAGGGGGCACAGTGAATAGAACCCCATCCCTGGAGTGAGAACCGGAGTTGAAACTCAGCTTCAGACACATACACTAGCAGTGTGACCCTAGCCAAGTCACCTAACCTTGTTTGCTTTAGTTTCCTCATCTATAAAATGAGCTAGAGAAGGAAATGGCAAACCATTCTATTATCTTTGTCAAGAAAACCCCAAATGGGGTCATGACTGAAAACAACTGAACACAATAGTTATAGATGATGAATACAATATAAATGTAATATAACTTCAGAGGGAAGGCACTGGAGGCTGAAGGAGACTACTGAGAAAGGGCCATTGCAGAAGGTAGGATTTGAGCTGAGCCTTGAAGTATGTCAGAAAACTAAGAGATGGAGAGGAAAGTGTAGCAGAGTAGATGAGTCTAGAAGGAAGCTAAAACAGAAGTGTGAAGGAAGAGCTTTCCAGATATGGGGAGCACTTTTGTAAAAAATAAATAAATAAGTAAATAAATGAAATGAAAACAAAAACAAAAAACAAACCAAAAAAAACCCCCGAATGTCAAGTTTGGGGAATAGCAAATGGGCCAATTTATCTGAAAAGTAGAATATGTGAAGGGGAGCAATGGACAGCAAGCCTGGAAAGAGAAATTGGGAAGGGCTTTACCTACCAAGTCTGCTGTCATCCAAAGAGAACTATTTTTACCATTTTTCAGAGTCAATTCTATTACAAGATTCATTTCTACCAATAAGGCACAGCAAGTCTGTGAAGGCCCCTTAAGCTATAAAGAGCCTATGAAGACAATGAGAGTAAATGGAATTGAACTGAATTCAATTCTACAAGTTTTTATTGAATGGAAGGACATAAGTGTCATAATAGCAAAAGTAACTAGATCTCAGACAAGTAAAAGGGAATGAACTGGAACTGAGACATGATTGATCACCTTAGAAAAGCAAGATATTGATAGTAACTGTAACAACTAACATTTTTACAGCATTTCATGGTTTATGAACATTTTAAAAATTGGATTGGATCTTCACAACAGCTATGTAAAAGTAGCTCTATATTTATCCCTGTTTCATAAGTGAAAATAGGGGCTCTGGAGACAAGTGACTTGCCCCTAAGTCTAAAACAGGAACGTTGAAGGTCCAATACTCTCTCCTATACACCCACTGGCTTTCTGACAGTAGGTACAATGTAATCTCAGCAATTGTTTGGTACTTTAATGCCAGTTCTAGAATGAAATCCCTAACTCCAGAAGGTATAAATTATAGATTAAGTTCCTGGACTGAAATTTAGATTCAATGTTCACATAAATCTATTAACTATGTGAATAATTAATATTTAATCCCTGATCATGGCAGAAACCTCACTTTTTTTTCTGTGCAGTCTGAATGCAAAGAGCATAATTACTGTCACTGAGATTGTTCATTGAAGCAAGCAGACAGTATGTATGTTCCTTGAATTTTATGCAGAATCCTAAGTTAAATACAGCATAACAGCTTTGTGTTACCTTAGGAGCCTTTTCCAGCAATAAAGTAGAAGAAAAGATTTAGAAGTCTAGGACTTACTTTTAAGTTTAAATTTTAAAGTGATGTTTTAAATATGTCTTCTAGCTGATCTCATTTAGGAATCATCTGGACTTTTAATGGCCTAATACTTTTGAAGCAGAGAGGTTCTTAAATATCCCCATGGCAGTCTGGTGAAGCCTATAAACCTCTTCTCAGAATGTTTTTAAATCCATAAAAATAAAAGACATCTAGGTAGCATAGTGGATAGAACTCTGGACATAGAGTCAGGAAAACCTGAGTTCAAATTCAGCCTCTTATACTTACTATGTGACTCTGGGAAATTCACTTGCCCTCAGTTTTCTCATCTGTAAAATGTAGATTATAATAGCACCTTTCTCCCAGGGTTGTTGTAAGAATCAAATGAGATAGTACATGTAAAGTACTTAGCACAGGTGCTATATACAGTTGTATGCCCTGGGCAAATGGTTTAGCTTCAATTTTCTCATCTGTAAAAAAAGAGATATAATATTTCCCTCCCAGGACTGTTATGAGTAGCACATGAGATTATATATACATATATATGTATGTGTATGTGTGCATACATTATTTTTATATAAAGTACTTGGAAATTTTTAAAGTGCTATACAAATGCTAGCTATGATAATTATTACTATTTTAATGAATAAGATTACAAAGAAAACCAATTATGTTGAAATATGTTTATCAAAATATATTTTTTAAAAGTTAATGGATCCTAGTTTAAGTATACTTTTTTTAGAGTTAATTCAGAGAATTTAGATGCAAGGTTACATACCATCCACCAGTATAAAATAAGGGGACATTTTGTCATAAGGACAATTCCCTTCACCAAAGAAATCTCCATACCCATTTATATATTTTGGTTTTAGAGAATTGCTTACAGCTCAGAGAGGTTCTGATTTATCCATGGTCACACAGTTGTAAATAGTAAATTTGAATCCAGGTATTTCTCCTATTAACTGGCTCTTGCACCTTTTCCATTATGCCAAACTGTTGTTGTTTAATAAGTTTTATTCATGTCTGATTCTTTGTGACCTTTTTTGGAGTTTTCTTGGCAAAGATACTGGAGTGGTTTGCCATTTCCTTCTCCTGCTACTAGAGAGGAAACTGAGGCAAATGGGGTAAGTGACTTTCCCAGGGTCATACAGATAGTAAGCATCCTAGACTTGAGATGAACTCAGATCTTCCTAATTCTAAGCTGTCACTCTATCTACTATACCATCTAGCTGCCCTACCTATTTATGCTATACTATTGTGTTATGAGAATTATTTTGTAATTGCATCTGATTTCTTCATCACTAAGATTTAATTTGAGTTGGAATTGAGATTCAACATGTTTTTCCTCCAACTTTTAAAGAATCTTAGGAAAATAGCTATTGCTAACACAAGACAGAAAATGTCCTTTCCTATTCAGTAAAATCTCAAGCCTTCTTTTGTGTTCTACAACAAGTTTAAATTAGCTCTACCTTAGATTTTTTAAAATCAAAAGAAACCATCCTGGACCAGCTCTACTGACAGATTAGTGTTGTGTCCAGAGTCACAGAGTGATTATGGGTAAGACGCAGTACTTGACCTCATGTCTATCTGCCTCCAAAGTCCATGCTGTCTTCAGTATTTTGCTACATCTCATCAGAGCCATTCAAGTGAAATCTCTGTTATTACAATACAATCTGACCCTTCATGACCCCCTTTGGAGTTTTCTTGGCAAAGACACTGAAGAAGCCATTTCCTTCTCCAGCTCATTTTCCAGATGAGAAAACTGAGGCAGACAGTTAAATAACATTTCCAGGGTCACACGGCTAGTATCTGGGGCCAGAATTGAAAAGAAGCCCACCTCCAGCAACTTGTAGTGAGTGACAGAGGGACATCCTAGGTTCTTGGAACCTAGGAGTGCCACTTCTGCTGGGAAAAACTTCTGGTATATCTCCAAAAGAGAAGGACTATTTCTATGGACAGGCCAAAAAAATTGAAGAAGCTCACATCCTGAGGAATGAGCTCATTTCAAAATGAGACAATATTTCTAAGTGCTTTGTAAACTTTAAAGCATTTTAAAATGTCTATGCTAGCTGGCTAAGCTGTGGGTGAAAAGGTGTTTTTCCACCAGTGGTGTTAATTTATAAAGATGTTTTATTCTCAGAGGATCTATTAAAGTTCCACTATCCAATATATAAATAAAGACTAAGGGCTAAGGACACGTTAAGTTGCAGGAGGAAAACTTGGGATTGGATACTGAAATGAACTCCATTTATTAAGGTTGTAAGATACAGAAATGTAAGGCACAGAAATTTCTGTAAGAAAAGAATACAGAAAGATAACAAGAAAGCATTTAGGAAAATCTCTGGATATTTTGAAGACCAAAGAGAGAATTTGTGCTTTCCTCTCAAGTAGCTTGGGCTACCTGGGCACCCTTCAATATCTCATAGGATCATAGATTTAGGACTCGAAGGATTCTTAATATAAGCCCTCTCAGTTTACAGTTGAGGAAACTTCAGTTTTAGCAGAGAGATTAAGTGATTTTCTCAGCTAGTAAGCATCAGAGACAAAATTTGAATTCAGGTGCTCCTGATTCCAGGTCCAGCACATTATATCTCAGCAACACCAAGGCTCCTATGCTTCTGCTTATTTGGAGAGGAGAAAGGAAAAAGGGGGACAGGGAAAGAATAGAATGCTGCAAATGTAAGTAAGGTCTTCAAAAAATGTTCATTCATTCACTAGACATTTATTAAAGACCATTTAATAAATTAGAGCAGTGAATAGAACACTGGGTTCTGGAGTCTGGATCTAAATTTAGATGCAGTTCAGACACTTTCTAGCTGTGTGACCCTGGGCAAATCACTTAACCCTGTTTGCCTCAGTTTCCTCATCTGTAAAATGAGCTGGAAAAGGAAATAGCAAACCTCCATTTTCTTTGTTGCACCAAAATGGTATAAAGAGTCAACCTCAATTGAAATGACTAAACAACAACAATTTAACAAATTAAACATTTGTTAATGTATATACATCAGGTCTAGATGCTAGTAGAAACAAGGAGATTTGTTTTATGTGTTAGTGATGGAATAGAAGATAATTAAGAGTGTCCAGCTCTATGGGAGGTACCCAGACCAGAAAATCAGGACTTTCCTTGATTATCTCCCACCACATGTAAACCCTGACCTTAGGGAGCTTACACTTAAGTAAAGGATATGATATATACTTGGACAATTATAATAAAAAACTTAGTTGGTGAGTTTGAAACCTGAGTAGGCAATGGCCATCAGTGACAAGTTATATTAGAAAAGGCTTTTCAGTTGGGCTTTAAAGCAGTGTTCTCAAAATGTGGTCCAGATAATTTTGGGGGTGATCTCTAAAATTCTGTCAGAGGGTTTACAAATTCAAAATTAGTTGTCATTTCTAATATGATAAATACCTATAAATATAAACCAAATAAAGAAATATTCTTTGAATAGATCCTCAATAATTTTAACAGTATAAAGATACAGAGGAAAAAGTTTGAGAACCACTACTTTAAAAGATAGATAGGATCAACTGGCAAAAATGGAAGAGAAAGTTATACTAAGAATCATCAGAGCAGAGGTATACACAAACAAAGGAAAGCATCCTATTTGTAGAGTCATTGGAAAATAGCTTAGTCAATTTGGCCTTAGTATGGAATGATAGTTTGGGAAAAAGCTGGAAATGTGAGGTGATTCCAGATTGTATATATTCCTGACTTGTAGTCTAAGGACTTAGAACTGTATTCAGTGGCTAAGTCATAGGGAGTCATTGAAGATTCTTAAGCAGAGAACAGTCTAAGGAAATCAAACTGACCAATGAGGAAGGACAAAGAAATTTGTTAGTAGGCTATCTCAATTGTTTTAGCCATTTATAGAAAGGGAAGAATAAGAAACTTATCACAAAGGTAGAATTGATTGGATTTGAAAATTGGTACAGTTCATAGAATGCCAGTTTTTCTGGGGCAGTTACCCTAATTATAAAATGAAGCACTGGACTAAATGACTTCCTACATTTACAGCTCTAAATCTGCATGTGATCTTTTAAATAAAAGTGATGAGGGACAGGAAAGAGCCATAGATAATTCCAAGGTTTTGAACCTGGAACATCGAGTCAATAGTAATGCCCTTATCAGAAAAGGGAAACTCAGGGGAACAAGCCAATAAATCCATCTTGGGACACATAAAGGAAATGACTATTTTTATTGATTTTTCAATTTGCTAATGGAGTCTGAATCTAACAAACTGTTATTTTTAAAGTTCACTAAAATTTTATTTCTTTTTGCAATAGAATGTTATGGATACCTTCTTTATTTTCAGACTAATTCTATATTCATTCATTCAACAAATATTAAGCACCTACTACACCCAAGGCACTATACTAGATTCTAAGCATAATAGATCAAAACAAATATTAGGTAAACAAAGAAGGAAAGGAAAGAAACAGACAGATAAAGACAGAGACAGATAGAAACAGAGAAAAACAGAGAGACAGAAAAACACACTGAGAAAGAGACAGAGACTCAGAAAGACACAGAGAGAGAAGAGAGAGGGAAGAGGTGGGGATGGGCAAAGTGGGAAGGGCAAGGGAGGGACAGAAGAAGCAAAGAAGGAAGGAAAGAAGGAAGGAAGGAAGGAAGGAAGGAAGGAAGGAAGGAAGGAAGGAAGGAAGGAAGGAAGGAAGGAAGGAAGGAAGGAAGGAAGGAAGGAAGGAAGGAAAGAAGGAAGGAAGGAAGGAAGGAAAGAAGAAAGGAAGGAAAGAAGGGAGAGCTGGAGGAAAGGAGAGAAGGAAGGAGGAATGGAAGAAAGGAAGGAGGGAATGAGGGAGAGAGGAAAGAAGGATGGAAGGGAGAGAGAGGGAGGGAGGAAAGAAGAAGAAAAAGTTGTCCCTGATAAGAGAATTTTAAAAGGGGGAGATCACCAACAACCAGGGCAACCAGAAAAGTTCCTTAAGAGGTGGCACATAAAGCTGAACATTCATAAAAGATATTAGGTATTCTAAGAGGCAAAGGAATTTCCTGTATTGCAGGAAAGGAATACAGCCCAAACAAAGACACAGAGGTGGAATATAACATGCCAAATTCAAAGAACAGCAAGTATTCTATTTGACTAGAATATAAAGTATGTAAAGAATAATAATGACAGCTAATAATAGTAACAATTCTAATAATAGACAGGAGGTGGGATGCCAAATTCTAAAAAGAGCAAGATTCTAGTTCAGAATATACAATGTAGATAGACATAATCATAATACTTAACAACAACAATAAGAATAGACAGAAGATACAATGCCAATTTCTAGAAACAACCAATATTCTAGTTTAGAATATAGATTCCATAAATAATAACAATAGTTAATAATAATAACAGACAGTAGGAACAGAAGCAGAACATCTCAAGGAATAATATAAGTAAAGGCAAAGAAGGGGAAGGCATAGTATGTGTACAGGCAATGGTGACTAGCCCAACTTGGGTGCAACTTGGGTGTGAAGGGTGGTAGAAAGACAAGAATTCTCACTTTAGAGTAGAAACCACTGAAGAAATTTTCTATATATCTATTAGCCTGGGAAGTTACATCAAAGTATAATATCATCAAAGACTATGGGAGGAAATAGAATCTGTGAATGTAGGCTCACTGAACAGCAGAGTCTGTGATATCCAATCTTTACCTTCCTAGCACCTTGTTCAGCTCCTTATAATAGACAGTAAATGTTGACTGCAGTTATTGTAATTACTACTTTTCTTTTAGATTTCTAAGATGAAGTACATAAATCTATCACACAATGTTTTTTTTTAATTTTCTGCCCTTAGAAACTATAGAATCCAATGCCTCTTTGATACTGACATTTTCTAAAGAAAAAAAAATCTTATCTTTAGCAATAGAGATTGTGGAAGAGACCCAATGACATTACTAATCATGTCTAGAGTCTGCTGTTTCTAAAAGCCTTTTTGCTGAAAGCAATGTGACCTTATGTCAGTGTCTAGCCAAGTTCCAGTATTCACAGGCAATTCAAACAATTCTTCAAACCATAGGAACTCCTGTTTTATTTATATGAAACCATAGTGGGGACCCAGCAGGACAAGTGATGTATGGAGAGTTGATAACAACTACCCTCCAGAAAAAAAAATCCACCACAGGAAGGATTTACTAATCTGCATGCCAGATTCACTCAGCTGTCACCCCCTGAGCAAAGTTGGAAAGAGAGATGGATGGTCTCAAGACCATATGCAATAGTGCATGACTGATGGCTGCGGCTGTCCTGTAGGGCTGATGGCTGAATGATGCTTATTTGCAGCCTCAGTTTTGGAGAAGTGGAAAGCCAGTATATTGTGGAAAATGAGGACACAAGTTAAAAGGATCTCTGTATTAATGATTAATGAGCTATAGGGAGATGGGAACACCTAATGTTTTCATGACAGCATGAGCTAAAAGGCAAAGAGGTAGGAGGTTAACTAATGATTTCCTGTAGCACTACTCTGTTACATTAAATTAAAGGATTACAAAGTAAGCTCCATAAGGAAAAGTTAAAAGAGTTGGAGTCATTTGGTTGGGAGAAAGGAAGATTCAAGCATAATCTGCTTTTTTCAACATCCCATACTCACATAAAAGTTTTGAATGAGAAAGATTGACCTATTGTTTTCCATGACCATGAATAACCAAGAAAAAGAAAGAAAGAAATTAAACCAGAATGATTTAGGTTGAACCTAAAAAAAAGTACAACAGGGTGAAAAAATATTGCAAGTTTCAAGTACCTATCGTTCAATTTCTTTTTTTTTTAACTAGCAAAATATGATCATTTCTACTAGATGGGTTTAGATATCTTGTATAAGATTTGGTCAAGTGATTTGGGTGACCTTTCTGGGCCTCCATTTCTCATTTGTAAAATCAGAGGGATTGTATTAGATTAGACATTCTTAATTTGTGTCTATGGATAGGAAAAAATCCACATCTTTATTTACACTAAAATCTAAGTAAAATTTAACATTTCCTTTAATTATTTTAAAATAGTATTCTCAGAAAACATCCACAGGCTTCACTGGACTGCCAAAAGGAGTCCATAATACAAAAAAAAAAAAAAGATTAGGGATCCCTGGATTAAATGATTTTGTAAGGTTGCTTCATGTGGGAAACTATAATCCAAGGGTGGAAATCCCTTTGAGTATATTTCCTAGGCATCTAACTTTAATCACTCTATTCAGTATGTCTTAAGGTTAATGGTTTTTTCTCAAGATTAACAGCATCTCTTGCCCCCTTCAAATAATTAAGTTGTTTTCATTTTTTAAGTTTTTAAAATGTATTGTAAAAATATTTAATAGTTTGGCTTATTGGGGATTGACTTGATTTTTCTTTTAGCTTAAAAGATCCTCAATGAATCAATCAATTCTATTTTGGACTGAAGAAGGGGGAGATGACAAGTGTTATACAACCCATAAAGAGAGATGTGACATTTCAAAGACTTTGAGTGAAAATCACATTCTACTCTTGAATGGCATAACCTTTCCCTTTCATTTCCAGATCTTAGAAATATTAATATTCTGCATTCTGCTGTATTTCTATAAAAGAAAGGATATGAAACACATTGTCATTTTGTTGACACTTGTGGCACTTCTGGGTAAGAACTTTTCATTCATTTTCTTATTCTGTCTTCCAACCACACTGCAAAATCATAACTTGGGTTTTATTGATGTTTTTGTAGAATATACTTTAAGGAAAATTGTCAGCCATGCTACAATGTTTTAGACCATTCCATTTTTTCCTGTTTTGAAATAATTCTAAAATTTACTTATTGCTATAACTGGTTACTTTTTAAAAAGATTTTAGTAGTTCTTCTTTTATGTTATTTCTGATTGTATTGAATAATTTTTTATCTTTTTTTGGAGTACTAAATTTTCTTAAAGAAGCTATACCTTCTCAATAGAAAATAGCATAATTGAAATTTTACATGGCAATAAAAGTTAGCTACAATGTGAAAGCAATTATAAACTGGTCCAATCATTCTGGATAATGGTTTGGGATTGTAGAAGGAACCCAACAAACCCACTAATAGGGAACAAAAAAGTCAATGAGAAATAAAGATCCCATATACTAAAATATTCACAGCAGCACTTTATATGGTAGCAAAACATTGTTTTTAAAAAATTGTCTGTAATTTTTTAAAGCTTCTTTAAATTAGGGATTATTGCACTATCGATTTGTATCACTGGTGCCTACCATAGTATTTTCACACAGTAAACACTTGATGAATGTTTCTAATTGAATGAGAGACAGAACACACTGTGAAATATAATATTATTGTGATAGTAAGAAATAGTGAATATGAAGAATCCAGAGAAACATGGGAAGGTTGACAAGAACTGATAATGAATGAAAAAAGCAGAACTAGAACAATATACATGAGGATTTCATGCTTGTGAATAAAATTAACACAGTGCCTTGCACAAAGCCGGTACTTTATAAATACATGTTCCCTTCCTTTCCCTTCCCTCTCCATGACCACTTCTTCCTTTCATGTATGATATCCCCTTGTTAAAATCTCCTTAGAGCAAAGAAATGTAGCTTTCTGTGTATGAATTCTCAGCATTTAACATGCCTAACAATAAACAGAGCACTAGTCCTGGAGTCAGAAGGACCTGAGTTCAAAACTGACCCCAGATACTTGTCTATGTAACTATGTGCAAGACCCTTAACCTTGTGTGCCTCAGTTTCCTCATCTGTATAATGAATTAGAGAAGAAAATGGCAAACCACTTCAATATTTTTTGAAGAAAATGTCAAATGGGGTCATGAAAAGTCAGATTGAACTGAAATGACACAACAACTGCCATATAAGAGCTTTATATATATATATATATATATATATATATATATATATATATATATATATATATTTGTTTGTCCTATCTCTATTCAGAGAAGTAGGACACTACCAGGGTAGAATGTTTCTTGTTCTGTTAGACATGGTATCTCTACTGGATGTTTCCATTTAACTATTTTTCTTTGTTACAAGGGAAGGGTTCAGTTTTGAGGGGATGAGAGCAATAGGGCAAGAAAATTGACAGGGATGTAAAAGCAAAAAGAGCAGATGAAAAAATTATCAAACACTGATTAGTAAAGTGGGGTTTGGGGGAGAGAAAGCATATCAAATTGGCAAAAGGCAGCAAACAGGACAGAACAGCTAGGTAATGCCATAGAGAACAGAGCACAGGGGCCTGGAATTCTGAGTTCAAATCCAATTTCTGACATTTACTAACTGTGTGACTCTGCACAAGTCACTTAATCCTGTTTGCCTCAATTTCCTTATCTGTATAATGAGCTGAAGAAGAAAATGTAAACCACTATAGTATCTTTGCCAAGAAAATCCCAAATAGGGAGAGTCAGACATGACTGAAAAACAACTCAACAACAAGCCTTCTATTGGGACCTTGATCAGAGAGATAGCAGCTCTTCAAATCAAGAGCCCAATTATTGTCTCCTATTTGTGTTGGTTGCTATGGCAACAATTGAGTGGAATTTTATTTAGCACTACGCCCAGCTAAGCTAGTGATCAGGAGGAAGAAGGAGAAATTTAGAACAATTTCCTTCCCAAAAGAAAAAATTGCAAGAAAAAGAAACCTGATAGGTAGCAAAATCAATACAGTGTTGGACCTTAAATCAATCCAGCCTCAGAATAGCCACAGAATAGCCTTGTATCTTTGAACAAGTCACTTAACCTTTGTCGGGTTTTTCAAGTATAAAATGGGAACAATAATAGCACCTACTTCCCAGGATTGTTGTGAGGATTGAATGAGATAATATTTATAAAGTACTTTTCAAATGCTATATAAATACTAGCCATCATTATTATTGTTATTATTAGTGGGTAAAAGAATTAAATATAATAACCATTATTCTTCTTTAAGATGAGGCAAAGGTGGGAATAGAGAATGAAAAATCAGGGCTTTTAATCTAATCAGAATTCTAGAAAGAGAAACCAAAGATAGCCTTCTCATTAATGCAAATACTCTAAATCTAATGAGATGGAATAAAGTATCTAAAACAGCTCTTTTATGCCAAATTTGTTTGGAAGCCCTAAAATACAGAAGGGCCTAACGTGAAGAACAGTTATAAATTAATTTGGTGAGAGGAAGTAGAGTGGAGTTCAGAACTTGAGGTCTTTGAGGAAAATAAAGCTACATAAACACTATGATTGCCACTATCAAAGATCAATGAGAAAAATTCAACAAATATTTATTAAATACTTGACACAAACAGAGTACTGCGGTGGATGCTGTGATTACAAAGACAAAAATGAAAACATATTCTCCCCCATTCTTCTGGGGATAGGGAGAAATTGGTTCTCCTCCCCATAAGCTCAGTTGCTATAATTACAAAAAGTAAGAGAGAGATAATGGATAATGAATGAAGGAATAAAAGACCTAGCGCATCAAGAGAAATAATGAAAAAGGGTAGGAATGTGGGAGAGATAGCACTTCCAGACCTCAAATATAATATAAAGCAGCAATCATCAAAACCATTTGGTACTAGTTTAAAAAAGAAAAAAGTAGATCAATGGTGCAGACAAGACATGGAAGAATCTGAAATAATTGAACTCAATAACTCCAGTGTTCAACAAAACTAAAAACATAAATTATCTAGGAAAGAACTTCTTATTTGATAAGAACTACTGGGAAAACTGGAAAGCATTCTGGCAGAATTTAGGCCTAGAAAACATCTTACAACATATTCCATAATAAATTCAAAATGGAAACGTGACCTGAATATTAAAGATCACACCATAAAAAAGAGAGAGAAAGAAGCATATCGTATATCTTTCACAGTTCTGGAGAGGGGATAAATTTTTATCCAAACAAAGAATGGAGACAATTATGGAAGAGAAAATAGATAATTCTGATTACATGAAGTTATCCTGCCTTAGACACTTATTAGCTGTATGACCCTGGGCAAATCAACATGATTCTGGGCTTCCTTCCCCATCTGCAAAATGAAAGGGCTGGATTCAGTGACCATTAACACCAGAAGGTCTCTTTCAGCTCTAACTCTCTGACCCTAATAAAGAAGAGGAAAAGCCCAATCTGGAAGTCACTAGAACAAAATGCTGTAATTTCCCCCTTATGTATAAGAGTTTATCTTTCAGAGAATTGACCTAAATTCATATATGGATCACTGGGCCTATCTAGGTAGAATGGATTAGAAAACTGACTTTTGTCTGTGCTTTGGGAAAGGAAATATATGGACTGAGTGAGCAGTACAAAGCTTTTCTCCCCAAGCTTCCTTTTCATATAAAGTGAGAAATAATTATCTTTTCTGAAGCAGAAAAAAAAAAAAAAAAAAAAAAAAAAACTGTGGTTCACTGTGGAATGGATGCAAGTCTGATTTCTAACTTAGCCAAAAACTACTATGAAGGCATTGTTTGCTTTTCCCCATTCCCTTTGATTTATAATTAATAGTTCAAATCCCAATAAAAATGATTATTTTTTAACAGTGTGGGTGAAGGCCAAATTGTCATCGGGTGCTATTATTTGCCACAGGAACTTCCCAGAGCCTAAGATCAAAAAGAAAAAGAAAAACACATCTTCTGCTTTCCTTCAGTGACACGCTGGAGCAGGAAGAGCTCCCTCGCTTTAATATTAAATATTGATATAAGATTTGTCATGCTTGACGAGTCATTTCTTTCTCATCTCCATTAATGTTTGGAATTTATGAAATATTTGTTCCTAGGGAAAGAGGCCCTTCTTTTGCTAGCACAGGGCTATTATTGATCTAGCACAGGGATTCAGTTATTTAGGTGCCTGGGATGGGTCAGTTTTATTTAACCATAGTCATCTAGTGATATTTTCATGGTAATGCCCTGGCATTTACCAACAAAACAGATGCAAATCTATTGCAGTTGATTTTTAAGGAACTTATTTAATAAGCATTTACTAAAGCACCTATTTATTGTATGCTAATAACTAGTTTAAATCACAGTTTAGAATTTTAAATGATTCTTATGTCTGGAAATACAAAAAAAAAGCTAAAAGACATTCAAGTAGTTCATGGTCTATTGGAAAGGTAACATGTAAACAAATACATATAAAGTATGAGTATGTGTAGCTTTTTATGTATAATCTGTATGATTAAAATAAGATACATAAAACAAGATATGTATATATATGAAGCAAGAAGTATGTAGATTAGTATATGTATATTATATGTATTAGTTTATATATTAGGTTAGGTTATATGGGATTTGATCTACACATAACACACACACACACACACACACACACACACACATATATACATATTAACATAGACATATGTGTGTGAATGTAACTTGTATCCTATATATGTGATATATATGTATATATGCATGGATGTATGAATGTATCAAAGCCCACTGGTTTTAAACCTTGTCCCAAAACTCATTGGTATAGAACTCTCTTCTCATCTACATATCTATCAATCTGTCTATGTATATATGTATTTACATACATACACATATACATGTATTATAGATATATATACACATATATGTGACTGGTTTTATATATATATATATACACATATAGAGAGACATTATACATATATATATATACACATACATATATGTGAATATTAACTCTATCCCAAAGCCCATTGATATGGAACTCTATCCTCACTGATGGAGATGAAAAAATTATTTATATGTATATTTATACACACAGTACACATATGTGTGAATGATGGATTTGAGAGAGATTTTACATACACACATATATATATATATATATATATATATATATATATATATATACTAATGTTAACCCTATCCCAAAGCCCATTGATATGAGATTTTCTCTTTATTGGTGGAGATGAATGCCCTGTCCTGGGTGAGGGCTGGGGAGGAGTTGTCAAGAGCAGGAAAATTCAGCATTTTTCAGACTTCTTAAGGTGGTCATAGGAAATCATATTTCCTCAGAAGAACAAATCAGCCAATAATGTTAAAATTCATCTTTTTAAAAATTATCTTAGGTACATTTTATTTCATACAAGAAAAGGTGATTAATTTGAAACATCAAAGAAAGCATGAAAAAGGCCAGATGAGGAAAGAGGGGAAAGGGAAAACAGCTAAGTGATACATGGATAGAGTGTTGGACATGGGAGTCAAAAAGAGTTTATATTCTACCTCAGACATATACCATGGACAATTTTCTATTTCCTCCTCTATAAAAATGGGGATAATAATAGATTCTACCTCACCTGGTTGTTGTAAAGATCAAATGAGATAAAATAAGTAAAGTGCATTGTAAACTTTAAAGTTCTATATAATATTATTATTATTATTAATGATTGGATATGAAATAAGAGACTTTTCTATGGATCATGTAGATTCATAAGGCCTGACCTTTGATATCTTGATCTTTTAGTTCTAACAAAAGGAAGAAGAGGAACAATGATCCAAGAGAAAAGTGCCATCTTATTCTGGCACTCAGTTTATGCCATGCTCTTGGTCACTTTTGGTTCACCTGGGCTACCTTACAGCTATTCCTGGATATTGTGGAGGACCAAGAGATTTATGGGGGGAAGAGCAAACTCTCAGTCATCCTTGATTGGTTCGCCACCCCTGTTATATTAGACAGATCAGCATCAATGAGCTGAGGATAGAAGGTTCTAACGAGGAAAATGACAAATTCTTAAGAAGAAGAGCAGGGCAGGAAGCAGCATCCCTAGAATGGAGGCAGTCTTTTACAAGAATGACTAGCTTCTTCCCCAACCCCCCCCCCTTCCCATTCCCTTGAGTCAGATGTAAATTTACTGTAATGGCTGACAGATTCAGAAGCACATAGCTGGCTCTCATTTTATTTGTTTCACTATTTATTCATTGTAGGCTGATGGCTATTTGCTCATTAATTTCACTTGGACAACCCTACTTTTTTCATCCCCTTCTTTCATTGTTCTTCTCCTTCTCTGTCTTCTTGTAATTATAGCTTCTGCCTTGGTCTTTCATCATTAAGGCTGGTAAATTAGCATGTTGCTCATGGATTTTTTTTAAATCTCCCAAATCACACAACCCTGTCTGGGTTCTTGATTGGTTACTTCAACATTCCTCCAACTCAGCCCTGATACAAAGATTACCAATGATTTTATCTGATTAATGCCCTAAAATAGTTTTAAAATAATTTTAGCATAATAATGTAGTCATCTTGAACTCAACATGCCTAAAACA
Organism: Sarcophilus harrisii; assembly: GCF_902635505.1. Taxonomy (NCBI): domain Eukaryota; kingdom Metazoa; phylum Chordata; class Mammalia; order Dasyuromorphia; family Dasyuridae; genus Sarcophilus; species Sarcophilus harrisii. The sequence continues at coordinate 579,265,360 of NC_045426.1, read as the reverse complement.
AAACTCATCATCTTCCTTTTCATCTCCTACCCACTTCAAAGTCTCCTCTCTTCTTCACTTTTCCATTTCTATGTAGGATATCACTATGTAGGATGTCACCCAGGTTTGCAACTCTGGAGTCATATTTACTCTTCCATCTTCTTCACCTCCTATGTTCAACTCAAGTATTATCTGTTATAGGAGGCCTTGATCTGTCCCTACATCCACTTGAGGCTTCCCTTCTGAAGGCATCTTCCTTCTACTCTGTGTCTTGTATGTGCTATTCATCTACATGTTGTATTGTTCCTATATGTATGTACATTCCTCCAGGACAGGAACAGATTGTGTGCTTTACCTTTCTTTGTATTTCTAGTGCTTAGTAAAGTGCCTGGTGCATAAAATAGTACTTAATAAATGCTTATTAATTGATTGCTAAATTAATTAATGATTGATTCATTTTCTAAAAAATCTTTCCATTTGCCCTTCCTCTCCTTTTACACAGCCATCACCCTAGATCAAGCCTTCATATCTTGCACTAGAATTATTATAATAGTCACCAAATTGGTCAGTCAGTCAATAAAGCAGCCCACCATGTACCATATTGGGCTAAGTATTCAAACTACAAAGAAAAAAAAGATAGGACTTTCCACTTCTATTCTCTTCTTTCTCCCATCCAGTTGCCAAAAGTACAGGTTTAACCATGGCTTTCCCTTTCTTATATTTGGCATTTAAAAAAATCTAACTTCAGTCTAACTCTCCAGAATGATTGCACTTTGCTCACATTAGTGTACTCTTTCTTCCAGTCTTGGCAAGTCACTTAATTGCTATCTAGCTTGGTTTCCTCAAGTGTAAAATAGGAATAATAATAGCACCTAACTCTAAGGGTTACTGTGAGGATCAATATGTGATAATATTTATAAAGTGCTTAGCACAGTGCCTGATGCACAATAATTAATTATAATAGCATGTATTTCTATTGTTTAATATTTATTTTCATTTACATATAGTTACTGTCAAGTACTATGAAGTCCTGGGGATATAAAGAAAGATGAAAGCAATCTCTCCTCTCAAGGAATTCATAATTTAATGGGGGAGACAACTTGTAAACGACTATGTATGAATAAAATATGTAATATATAAATTGGGGGTAATTTCAGAGGAAAAGCACTCAGATCAAAAAAGACTGGAAAATGCTTCTTACAAAGTGAAACTTTAGCTGAGACTTGAAGGAGACCAGGAGAAGAAATGAGAAGTGAAAGCCAGGAAAAATACTCAGAAATGGGAAATAAAGTGTCAGGTGTAAGGAACAGTGAGGAGGTCAAAGTCATTTGCAAACTGAAAAGTTAGAAAGGAGCCAGGCTATGAAGAGCTTTAAAAGCCAAACTGAGAATTTTTATATTTGATTTACATTTGATTGAGGTAATAGGGAGGCACTGGAATTTTTTGAATGAGGGAAAGGGACAACATGGTCACACCTGTGCTTTAAGAAGATCAATTTGCCAGCTGAGTGGAGAATGGATTGGAGTGGGGAGAGACTTAAGACAGGGTGATGACCTGTACTAAGGTAGTAGCAGTTTCAGTGAAAGAAAGAAGAGGATTGTAGGAGACGTGTTACAGAGACAAAAATGAGAGCACTTAAAAATAGATTGGCTATGGGAACTGCTAAAGAGTAAGGAGTTAATGACACCTAGATTGTGAGTCTGGGTGACTAGGAGAGTCCTGGTACTCTAAACCCTAATAGGGAAGTTAGAAAGAGAGAGTTTGGGGAAAATACAAGTTCAATTTAGGACATGTTGAGTGAATGAATAAACTAAAAGTAAATGGAGCTGACCAATTTATCATCTTAAAATGTGTTGTTTGTTTATAATGTTAATAACTAATAAATTATAAAATGCTTTCTTTTTTCTTCTTTTTTTTTAGCCTCTATGACTGTTATTTCAGTGAAGGCAGTCTCAAGCATGATCATTCTCTCTGTAAAAGGGAAAATGCAACTAACCTACCCTATCTTTTATATCATGTTCATCATCATGATGGCATCCTGTATTTTTCAGGTCAAGTAAGTCATCTCCTATATCCTTACTAATCTTTCAGAATTCCTCTCTGTTGCTGTGTATACTTATGTGTATTGACTACACATGATAATTAAAAGTGAGGTATAGCCAGTCTCTTTCCATGTTTGTCAAACTTTCTATTCTGTCTTGCTTTGTCATTCTCATCTAGTCATAAGGGACTTTTCTCTCTTTTTCTAAACATAACCTTAATGTCTTGTGATTTTTAAAGTGCTACATAATCCAGTTAAGTGCACTTTGATGCTTTCCTGATGCTCTCTTGCTTGTAATTAATATCCATGTTACATATATTGTCATTAGCAATAAATCACAGGGGTAAGTCTACATTCAGGGATTTCATTCTAAATATAGGAAATCCATGAACCTTTCACCTAGTCTCTTAGCTCATGTTCATTAATTGCCCAGAGATGGAAGAAACCAGACATTTGGCTGAGAGGGAAATCCTTTCCTAAGAACTTTTGTCTTTTACTGGAACTAACTTTGTGCTTGTCAGTCACTAAGTGATTATTGCATAGTGTCTAGTAGGGATAGTATTATACACTTAAAATTTCTTCTCTCTCTGTCTCTCCTTTGTATCTTCCTCCCCTTTTCTTTCTCTTCCTTCAATTGCTTTGATCCATTCCCCACCCCCAACTCTTTCAAAGCATGATTACTCCTCTGCCTGCTACGCTCCCTTGAATCAGCCATATGGTCTTTAAAAGAAGTTTTATGTTCCCCCAAAAAATGTCACACAAAAATAACTTCTCAGTGGTCTAGCATCAGCAAATTCCTATGCCAGCTGGGGAATATCAGGCCATGTTGAGAGACAGACAGACAGAGAGAGAGAGAGAGAGAGAGAGAGAGAGAGAGAGAGAGAGAATGAGAGAGAATGAGAGAGAGAGAGAGAATGAGAAAGAATATGAGAGAGAGAATGAAAGAGAATAAGAGAGAGAGAGAGAGAGAGAGAGAGAGAGAGAGAGAGAGAGAGAGAGAGAGAGAGAGAGAGAGAGAGAGAGAGAGAGAAAGAGAGAGAGAGAGAGAGAAAGATATTGCTTACTCCACTCTGTATGCTAGCCCAGATGCTCATTCAGTAAATGTCCCTTTAAACCCGGGATATTCTTCTAAAATGACTATTGAGCATCTGTAGGAGGAATGTGGAAAAACCCAACCTTTTGTCACTGTTGATTTGCTTTTAATTTCATTACCAAAAAGGGAGGAAAGGCAGCTTTTAAACTGTGCATGAAGTTTCTAAGAAGCACCGATATCTAGAAAGCCTATCCTTGTATTTTGCTTTTCTCTGTTTTATTCAACTTTTCTTCTTAGAAAATCAGTTCTGTGCCCTGAAATAAACAAACTGGTGTTTTGGGTAGAAAGCTGTTCCCTCTAGTGCCAGTCCTATGCCCTCGGTACCCAATTTTGCTGTTTTAGAAACCTTACAGGAAGACATCTCCATTCCCAGAGTGCCACAGAAACCAAGCAAAGACTGAAACTGTTACTGGCTGAAGCCAGTGGGAGGCTGAGCTATTCACATATGCTCTACAGCTGGAGCACCGATCATTGTTTTTGAAACTGTAGACAAATCTTTGACTTCTCCATCTTCCTCTTGGCATGAGGCATGTCAATGGGCAGTTTGGCTATTCCCAGAATCTGATGTCTAACAGATCCCAGTGCCTATCCTGATGTGATACTAGCTTGAAATACTTCCAACTGAAACTTCTTGTGGCCTCTGAACATGATTAATTACTTTTCATTATTACTGTTGTTGGTTTAAACAGACCATAAAAACTGACATCTGATCTCATACATCAAATGCATATAGGCTGTGACCGCTGGTTTGGAATGCTCTGTTGCTGTATTTCTCTTTGTAGTTATGGCTGAACTCCATGGACTCCTTAAAGTTCTTGCTAATACCAAATGAATCTTCTCACAGAGTCAGTAACTGTCTTTTGTTCTAGGTTTCTGAACCAAGTGATGAAGCTCTACAAAACAACAACAGTTATACCATTGAATTACATGTTCTTCACTACAAGTGCCATTATTGCAGGTAGGACTAGGTTATGGACAATGGATATAAAAATGAGCAATTATTTTATTCATTCAGTTTCACTAAACACTGTGCTAGGCAGTAAGGATACAATGACTGAAGAGGAAGAGCCTCTACCCTCAGAGAATTTATTTTCTTTGAGATGTCATATACCATATTCAAAGAAAAGTCACTATGAAGTATATAGAAAATCATAACCACTGAGATGGGAGAAGAGGGGACCCTGAGTTAGGATAATTAATAGTCTGTGTTGAAGTCTGCATTTAGATTCTGAAGCTTCAAGGTCTGTGATCAGTTTGGGTCTTCTCTATATTGTTGCTGATCACAATTCCCCCATACCTTAATGGATGGTCTTCAAGAATCTAAGAATTCTTTGAGGCAGAAGGGAGGAGGAACACCTTCCAGCATGGGCTATGATCTAAGAAAAGGCACCGAGGTAAGAGATGGAATGTCACTAACAGCTAACAGGCCACTTTGACTAGAAGAGAAAGTACATGAAAGGGAATAACATCAAATAAGCTTGGAAAGGTAGGTGGAAACCAGATTGTGAGGGCTTTTAATGCCAGCCTGAGGATTTTGATTAAATATGATTAAATGATTTCTCCAAGCACAAGTTTCTTTTGCTCTTGACTAAAAAGTATTGGATATTTGTTTTTCATGACTAAAATAATAATATGAGAAAAATCATATAAAGTTAAGAAACTTGGTCCAAACCAAAATACCATGTATTTATTCAGCGGTAGTTTGACACTATTTGACAATAGTGGCTTGTCCTTTTTTTTTTTTTTTTTTTGCCAGTGATGTACCTGCCACATCTGTGTTTCAGAGGGATTCATCTCCCAATGCAAAGTTTGTGCCCTTTTTTGTGCATTCTGATTTCTCCATTTTTAATAGGTATAATCATTTCTTCAGACCAGACCAGAATGGCTTGCCAAAAAACTATGCACAGGAATAATTAATTAATAGTCTGCTTCAGAGAGTTGAACTTTGCACTTTAATTACAATACTTCAGGCATCTGGGATTAGTTTGGGTCTTCTCTGCACTGGTGCTGATCACAATCCCTCTGTAACTTAATGAATGGTCTTTAAGAATTGCTATGGCCAGAACATTAATCCCCTTAAGGCCAATCAGGTGATAACCTCTCCAAATTTATCAAGGCTAGTCTTCAACCAATAGAATTCATATTGTCTTTCAACTAAACCCATGCTCAAAACCATTCCAGTTTGGTAAGGTTTGCCCAGAGCCTAGCATTCAAGAACACAAAGCCATTTTCACAACAGCATGATGCTAGAATTTTTGTGAATAATCTGTATACTAAATGAAGGAAATTATAATAAAGGTTTATGATGCTTCTAACTTTAGCATGACATAGTGGCTAATGTGCTGGCCTTACACTGAGGTAGATCTGAGTTGAAGTCTCACCTCTGTGGGGATACTGACGGTGGGAGCTGGGAAAGTCATTTAAATCCTTGGTTCTCTGGGCAACCCTCTAAATTGCTGAAAAGGTATTGACCTACATTGGTAGAGGGTTTCCTCATCTGGCACTTTCTTGTGCCAATGAAATCACAAGTCCAGTCCTTCCTCTCCACTAACATTTGTTCTTATTGAGAATTTAAAATTCAAAGAATATAACAAATCTCTCTCTCTCTCTCTCTCTCTCTCTCTCTCTCTCTCTCTCTCTTTCTCTGTGTGTGTGTGTGTGTGTGTATGTGTGTGTGTGTCTCCATCTCTGTCTTTTTCTCTGTCTCTCCCTCTTTGTCTCCATCTCCTTGTTTCTGTCTTTTTCTCTCTGTCTTTCTCTCCATATACATATATATATATATATACACACACATATACATATATACACATACATACATATATATGCACATATATCTATGTATGTATGTATATATATATAAACATACGTATTATATAATCCTCTAAGTTCTCTTCCTACTCTAAGAGAATGGTATAAGTAAATTGCTGTTCACATGTATGTTATAAAATTTAACATGTTATTTTAAAAATTATTTTTTTATATTATAAAAAAATTGGAATTTTACAAAGGAGATTAAATACAAATTGAAAGCTTAGTTTATGTTAATGGGAAACATAGACCTTCTCTATGTTTGTGTCAGAACTGGACCATCTCTGCTCAACAAATCAGTCAGTCAGTCAATAAGCATTCATTACATGCTTACTATGTGCTGGGCACTGTGGTAATTCTGGGAGGGGGGGGAGCAAAAGGACATCTTTAAGGAGCTCTTATTCTAATAGAGGAAATTATTCAAACACCTCTAAAAGTATAAAATAGAAGCAGATTAGGTGAAAGGCCATCTCAAAGGGAAGGCACTAGTAATGTTAAGAAGAGAAAGGCAGGAAATGCTGACAAAAACCCCACAGTAGATTTGATTTTAACTGCTTCTTAAAAGAAGCCTAGGAAGTTAGGGGACAGAGTTTAGGAGAGAAAGCACTGCAGGTCTGGGGAATGGCCAGTGAAAAAAAAAGAGTCAATATTGTTGAATCATAGAGTACATGGAAAGGAGCAAAGTTTCTAAGACTGAAAATGTAGCAAGGGGCCAAGTTATAAAGGACTTCAAATGCCAAACAGAGGCCTTTAAGTTTGATCCTGGAAGCAATGGGAGTTTACTGGAATTTATTGAGGAAAGGGATGACATGGGATGACATCCCACACTGTAGGAAAATCACTTGGACAGCTTTTATGATACCAATCAATTGAAGCTTCCTTATGCCAATTATGATTAATTATAATTAATATGTTAATTAAGAATTACTTATTAATCTAACTATCATTAATAGCTAGAAATTTCTAGGATTAGGATTAGTGACAACTAGTATGATTTCCCTAACATAGAATATAGGATAAACTGTTGGCCAGCTTCTCATCCCAAAAGTATCAATTTCACCAAAAGCTTCAAATCACAGGTCCTCTGAAGTATATCAGCCCTCTGCTCTATTTTATCTTATTTCTATTTATTTTTAACACTAAATTAGGTACTTTGAGGAATGCAAAAGTAATATTGGACATGGTACCTGTCTACAAAAAAAGGTTTACCATCTAATTTAAGCAATGACTGACACACATGAAATTAACAAACAGTATAACATACAATTAACAAACAATACCAAAAATGTCGTCATATAATGTTAGGTTGTATGCTATAACTGAATAGTTTGGTAGACATCAAAAAATAGTAAGGTAATAAAAAATTATTATCTTCTAAAAGAGTCAAAAGCCAATCATTCCCTGCCCCAAAGAAATTTTAAATCTAGCAGGAGAAACATTTTGCTATTGTTTTTTGGTCATTGTTGTATGTTCCTAATTTTTCATGATCCCATTTGGGCTTTTTTTGGCAAAGATATTACAGTGATTTGGCCATTTCCATCTCCAACTTATTTTATTTATTTTTATTATTATTAATTTTTTTTTTGCTGAGGCAATTGGGGTTAAGTGACTTGCCCAGGATCACACAGCTAGGAAGTGTCTGAGGCCAAATTTGAACTCAGGTCTTCCTGACTTCAGGGCTGGTGCTCTATCCACTACGCCAACTAGCTGCCCCTCCAACTTAATTTAAAGGTGAGAAAACCAAAGCAAACAGAGTTAAGTGACTTGTTAAGGAACCATTAGATATCTACAAACAAGTTAGACAGGGCAAATAGGAAGTAATTAAAAGAGAGTTTAAAGGGGTTGGAAGAGGCTTCCTATAAGAGATATGATTTTAATTAGGACTTAAAGGAAGCCAGTGATGATTAAGGACTAGACAAGTCAGAGGATTCATCATGGAGGCAGTTCTTAGTGGGTCCTTGAAGAATCCATAGTTTTTTAATACGAAGAAAGAAAGGGGGATATTCCAGGTTCAGGGGAGCAACATATGGGAAGAAATGATCATGAGCAATGAGGAGAGAGGCTTGATTACATCAAAGAGTGCATATTAAAGATTACTAGAAAATAATATCAAATAGGGACCAGATTCTATTAAAATACAATTCAATTTAATTCAGTTCAATTGAAAGCATTAAATAACTGCTTTGTACACTTTGCTCTCTAGGGAATACATAGGAAAAAAACCCAAATTCCCTATCCTCAAAGAGCTTATATTCAATTGAAAACCATGCAGCAGAATTTTAGTCATAAATATAATGAGATTCAGAGGCATATACATTGAAAGTTTTTGAACAGCAATGGCAATTGATGAAAGTTAACACTTAAGGATGATTAGTCTGATAGCAATATTCAAGGTGGATCTTTGGGAGTAGAAGCTTAAATAGAGATTATTAAGTATTTCAGGCATAAAGTAGGCTTGGTGTAGAGTTTGGACAGTGAGAATGGAGAGAAAGGGATGGTTTTTAAAAGGAACAATAAGCAGATTTTGATGACTAATTGAAAGAGAAGTGTAAACTAGAGAGAGATTCTGAAATATTTGAAGACAAAAACCTTCAGCCAGATCAAAACATTCCTATTTGTATGCATTCACATGAGTTATGCATAATGAATAACAATTGTAATGTGATATGATGTGTATGTGCAGCTGAAAACTTTTCTATGTGTTGTCTCCCCAATTCAAAAGTGAGCTCCTTTGGAAACTGGAACATCTTACTTTTCATTTTGAATCCAAGTGGCTTAGCAAGTGCTTGGCATATGGCACGCACCTAATAAATTCTTTTTCCTTCATTCATATGTGTACATATAAATATATATAGTGAGATTTTCTTTTCCAGTTTTAGAATAGTTACAGGGCAGAAGAGAAGAATGACTCAGTTGTGCAGAGATTCAGAACATCCATGACTTTGATGAACATAGCTGTGAATGCAGTTGATAGAAATGTTAGACTTGAAGTTCAGAGCTGACCTCAGATCTTAGCTGGATGACCCTGAACTTTCTTATCCCAGCCTGAAAAATGAAGATTAATAAGAGCACTTACCTCTCAAGGTTTTTGTGAAAATAAAATGAGATAAAATTTATAAAGCACTTTTGTAAACTTTAAAGTGCTCTATAAATGCTAGCTATCATTATTATTATAGTCACAATACTAAAATATATAGGACAATAAAGGACTAAAATTGCATATTCAGTGATCAGCAGTGCAGCTAAGTTGCACAGTGCATAGAGCACGAGGCCTAGAGTCAGGATGATTTGAAATTCAAACGTAGCTTAATGTTTTCTACCTGTGTGAAGCTGGACAAGTCACTTTATACTGTTTGCCTCCATTCCCTTATCTGTCAAATGAGCTGGAGAAGGAAATAGCAAACTCCTCCAATATTCCTGCCAAGAAAACTCCAAATGAGATCATGAAAAGTCAGATATGACTGAACAACATTTACTTAAAACCAAAAATGTCACAATATTGTTGTTAGAAATGAATCTTATGTGGGTAAAGGCATGACAAATATGTAATTCATTTTTATCTTTGATCCCATTCTAGGAATTATATTTTATCAAGAATTCCTAGGGGCAGCTTTGCTTAGTGCATTTATGTACCTTTTTGGGTGAGTATTCTAAAAACTTGCTAGAAAACTAACAAACTGAAAAGAAAAATTCCTTTTTGAAATACCTGAATGTGGAATCATATTCTTTGGTAACATGTATATATACAAATCAAACATTTACTGATAATACATCACAATTTTGCAACCCCCACATGTAGTTATGAGACCCTATATGGGGTCACAAAAACATTTTAAGAAACTTTGAACTAGAAAATCATTTTTTGGCCCAGTCCATGGAACCATCATCACAGCCTGAAACAGACCCACAAAAATCCACAAGATGCTCTCTAGCAAAAACTATAGGAGTTTTATAAGACCACTCATGCCCTTGGAACCACCAGATAGAAAGGAAATTTTATTAGAACAGTCTCAGAGTTGGGGCTTAAAAATATTCTGTGATGGTATAGTTCTGCAGTTTTCAAAGTCCTTTGATGTGGGTCCCTAGTGTGGGGATTTAGTGATTATAATCCCTGACATTCATCCTAAGAAGACTGGAAGCCCTAAAAAGTCCCTATGTTGTCACTGAGCTCTTGGAAATAATCAGCTAACTAGCATTTATTAGGCACTTATGCTATGCTAGACACACGCCAGGCACTGAGGATATAGGCATAAATCAAAGTAGTGGGTGTATAAGACTTGTTCCTTTGTACATGCAATGACAGCTTTCTGACCATGTACTCACTCAATCTTAATTACGCCATAAAATTCCAACTCTAGTTCTGTTTTTTTTTTAACTTTAAACAAGAAAAATGTCTACTTGAAAATGTAATTTTACAAAACTTCTGGATCTGAACCCTGTAATTGATCTTAAGGCCAAGGACAATGAAATGTCCTAGAAAATTAAAGAATCCTTTTTTAAAAAAAACATATGTTGAGTAACAGTAATAGGGAAGGGCATGCAGAGCAACAGATAATACCTCATCTCTACCCAAAGAGACTAGAGCTTGATTTAGCCAACCAGATGGTGAAAATATGGAGTGAGAATTTATGAGAAGCCACCCAAACCTCAACTTTGGGTACAAGCATCCTCAGCCACAACAAGGACGAGTGGCGGTCAGCTCACTACGAATGAGAAACAGAATGAACGAAACCATTGGAATTTGTGTTGCTACTGGGAGCATGAGGTCCCAGCTACTTGTTTCTTTAAATAATGGATAGTTTCACTTTTCTTGACAGTCACTATTGTTGCAGGTGTTTTCTGTCCTTTTTTGGAGTGGTTTTGGTCACAAGAAATCGAGACAAGGAACATTTACAACAATCATATATTGATTTTGGACAAATTCCTGGTAAGATTTCAAACTCTTTAACTTATTCACAGAAATTCCTATCATCACTAATCAATCAATTCACCCACAGGCATTTTTTAATGGGCCAGGCTTTGGGGATATAAAAATGAAACAGTCTCTGTCCTCAGAGAGCTTAAATTCTACTGGAGAAAACAGTGTTTTCACAGATAAGTAAATATAGGCATGTGTGTTATACATATGTATATATATATATATATATATACACACAGATATATGTATACATACACATACACACATATATATAGGATACAATAATAGAAAGAAATGCAGAAAAAGAGGGAGACATTGCTATTTCTGAATGACAGGTGCACTGTAACCAACTATACTGTCTCGAGCAGCCGATTAAATTTTTAGTATGAGCATTAATACCCAGAAAATTGGCAAACACTCTAAATTAAAACTTAGATTATTGCTTCATTGATTATCTAGACTTAATAGACTTAATTTAATTTATATGATTAATATTTCATTATTACTTTAGACTTAATAAAGTAATAATGAAATATTAATCATGTAAATTAAATTGTGTTATGAATAAATTTTTCTTGAAGAGTCAATTGTTAGACATTTACCAGTAGTATATCCCTGTCCGTGTGACACCATGTGTGACTTTCCTGGAATTTCTGCACTACTAGGCCTAGTTCTGCCCTCTGAGGCCAAGTAGAACAAATTTAATTCAGATAGCTATCTAAAGATACATCCCGTTCTTTCTCCTGATCCCTGCCTCTGTCAGCACATCACCACCTTCCTTAAAGTGTGCTCTGAGGAAAGAAATACCATACGCTATCTGTGTCTAGCCAATATCCTTCTCACTGCTCCCTTAAGGCTTTGATCTCCAGGAGAAAAAGAAGACCATCCAAAAGATTCTCATAGACTTACACATTGAAAATTTGGCTGAAATTTTTTAAATAGTGTACCACTGGACAAAGACATGAACTATATAAAGGCAGAGTGTCCATAGCAAATAATGGCCTCCATGACAAGATCTCATTAACTATTAACTTATAATAAATACTTTTGTGACATAACCACAAGCCTGGGGGAAAGTAATAAATTTTGTAGGCCAATAACAAAAAAATGCTTTATTTTATTACATGTGTAATGGGGGCTATGTGATCTGAATAGAAAAAAGAAGAAATAGCAAGTTAGAAGAAGTTTATATGGACTAGTAAATGCTTTACCAACATGTGGAGCACTGGAAAAACTGTAGTTAAGGAAAAGAAAAAGAACTATGAGTCCTTTATACTGAATATGAAATTTTTTTAAACTAGCATTTATTAAGTACCTATTACTTGCCAAGGACTATGTTAAATGGTTTACAAATATGATCATATTTGATCTTCATAACAACCCTAGGAGGTAGGTGCTATTATTATCTCCATTTATAGATGAGAAAACTGAAGCTGAGTTTAAATGAATTGCCCAGGGTCATATGGCTATTACATGTCTGAAGCCAAATGAACTTGTCTTCCTAACTCCGAGATCAGAGATTTATCCCATTGTGCCACATTTTTTGATACAGTTCTGTCTGGCATTTCATTTCCTACATAATCTCTTCCCTTCCTGCTTTTCCAGTATGCTTATTTCTTTACTCCCTCTGTGTGCTCTGTGATTCAGTGACATAGATTTCCTGGTTGTTCCTCAAACAAGTCACCCATCTCCAGATTCCCTGGCTATCCCCCTTGCCAGGAATACTCCCTCTTCACCTCTGCTTCTGGACTTCCTGGCTTTTTTCAAGTTGCTGCTCAGATCTCACTACTAATGCCTTCCCCTTCAAGATTACCTGCCTTCTTCCCTAAATATATCTTGTAGGCACAGCATCCATTCATTCATTCCTGCCCTACTCTTCATGAGTCTGTGGACCATAGCATCTCAGTGCTATCCATGAAGTTTCCTTGACAAAGATACTGAAACAGTTCACTATTTCCTTCTCCAGTGGATTAAGGCAAATTAGCTGGTTGGTTGATTGATTGGATGGTGTCCTTCATTCTCAAAGGACAAAATGACATTGCTATGTTAGAATCAAGTTAGTGGGTCTGACTGTGGCTGATCAGACCAAGCTCAGAATGCTCTGCCACAGGTCAGACCCAAATAGTCCCTGTGAACATTTGAGGTGACTTCTTTAACTTTGTATATCTTGGATTTCTTCTTAATTGATCATATGACATAGAAGACACTGGGACAGGAACACCCAGCATGGCTTATCTTCATCAGAGAATGTGTTGTGTATATAAGGAGAGAAGGCCTGTGTCTATAAGCAAAGCAGAATTGGATTAGCTTAAAAGAATTAAGGCAGAGATTAAGTGATTTGCCCAGTTTGCACAGTAGTAACTGTATGTGGGCACATTTGAACTCAGGTCTTCCTTACTCCAAGCCCAGCACTCTATTCACTGCCTCCAATCTTGTATATAAGTAGTTATTCACATGTTATCTTCCCCACTGGAAGGTGAGCTCCTTGAGAGAAAAGAGCTGGGTTTTTTTGTAACTCTTTGTTTTTCATTGTATCTTCAATATGTTGCACAATGCCTGATTCATTGTAAATGTTTAATAAATGCTTGTTGACTTAAGTATTTATATGACTTTGAATAAGTCAAAGGAACATTGCTCTAGAATTATAAAGAACCTCAAAAGCCATCTAGTCCAAATTTCCCATTTAATAGATGAGGAAACTGAGTACTCAAGATCATATAGGTTTTATCAAAAGTAGGATCTGAATCTAGTTCGTGAGTCTAAGTACAGAGACAATATTGTTTCCATTGTACCACACTGCTTCCTCTAGTGTTTTTGAGCTTCAGTTACCTTGCCCAGTTAAATAGGGATATTTCTATTAGCTACATTATAGGATTATTGTGATGGAAACACTTTTTAAACCATTAAAATGCTATGTGAATTTACTTAATATGGGTATTTGCAAACAGTGTCTTATGGTAGATTAGAGAGTTGAATTTAATCAAGAAAGCCTGGATTCAAGACCCACTTTTTACAAATACTGACTTTATGATCCTGAGGAAGTTAAAGTTCTAATTTTCCCAGGCAACTGTCTAAGACTATAAACCATTAACAGTTTCTGATGAGCTCTAGTAGAGGGAAGATTTCAAACTCCAAGAAACACAAGCTCCTTCCACTGATGAAATCACTGCTCTGGACCAAAAGGGGGAATTAGAAGAAAAAAACTTGAAGGATTTTTACAAAATTCTTCTTATCCCCACAGGGAAACAAATGTTGGACAAAATCCAGCCAGAGGCCAATGGCCAAACCTATGGAACTTTGCCTGATGAAAGCAACTCCACGAAGAGCTCAGGCAGAGAGAAGAAAGACATCTGAATGCCAAGAGGAACATTTGTTGGCCTGTTATTTAATACTACCTTTAAAGCAAACTGCACATGTCCTATTTGTGGCAAAAGTTATTTTATGGTGACATTTGTTCATATTGTCTCAGTGTTTCCTGCCTCTCTCCTCTTGGGACAATCATGTGCCTGCTCAGCTTTGAGAAACTAATGCTTTCTGAAAACCGAAAAGTCTAGAAATGTAATCTGCAATTACTTTAATGCTCCAGACCTCTGACTAGTCATCATTTATTTGTCCTTGTAAAGTTTAAATACTTCATAGATGAGTGTTTGTGTGTGTTCGGATATGTGTGTATACATATGCAGGTGCATCCTATTTCATATTCAAACCAAATGTATTTGGGAGGAATCAGTTTCTCTACTTTATAATCACTTCTTCTTACCTACTCCTGACATACTTCTAAGAAAAAGAGGCTTTATACCATTTCTTTTTATGAGGGAGAATTATTTAAAGCATACTAATAAAGAACTAATCCTTGGAGTCCTAGATTAGTTCGGTGAATCATCTTTTCTAAAAATCAAAGCTTTTGCAGTCATCCTTTGAAAATTAAGGGCCTTTTGTAGACTGGAATTTTTTTTTCAGCAGTACACTCTAATTATGGACCTCAAAGCTTAATATCCTTGGCTGGTTTATTTAAAAAAAAAAAAAACAATGCCCTATTTAAAATAGGAAAGTTTTAATAGAAAAGCATACTCTATAAAGTTAAGTTATGATAATCACTGATATTTATATGTACTTTCAAGTTTGCAAATCGCTTTCCATAAATTATCTCATCTTAACCTCATAAGAACTTTGTGAGGTAGGTAGGTAGGTACCTATTTTATAGGTACATAATATCCCTATTTTTATAGATGAGGAAATTGAAGCTCAGAAAGGTTAAATGTCAGAGGCGGGATCTTAGCTGTGTCCAAATCCAGTCTTCCATCTATTTTGTTGTACTGCTGAATTTTCCTACAAAAAAAATTAAGAATTTAAAAGTCCAGATTCTTCTAGCTCTGATGCTTTGATGTAATAATTGAGCTTGAAGAAAAATCTTTATATGTTATATACATATATTTGCCTTTCATCATGATGTCTTTGACAGATTGTACAATCCAGTTTTTTTTTAATCAGCAAAGATGTCAGAATTCCTATTCAAATTATTAGTAATATTCTCAGCTGCCATGTGCTGTTTTTATTGCAGGTAATTAGTTCAGAGATTTTGAATGCCTTTCTAGGTAAAGAGAGACTTACACTGTTGAAGAGTTGAATTTTAACTGAATTTTAACCTATACCTAATTATGGGAAGAGCCTATAAATGAGTTATAACTTTCCAGAGTTCATAAGCAGAAAACAGACTGAGGCAGGAATTCTGTGACAGATCACCTTTTGATCACATTTACTTCCATGCAAAATTGATTTGTAGTGTGTCACACATGAATTGAGTTGAACAAGCATTTCTTAAACATTTTTCTTACTATGCACAAAACATCATGCCTGGTTCTATAGAGAGGATACTTTGATGAGTATAATCATCTAGACCTTTAAGTAACTCAAAATCTAGTAGGTAAGGAATAAATTACCGTTGTTTCATTTCAGTTATGTTTGATTCTTCATGACCCCTTTGGCAATTGTTTTTGGCAAGATATTGGAGTGCTTTACCATTTCCTTTTCCAGGTCATTTTTACAGATGAGGAA
The DNA here is from genome assembly GCF_902635505.1 of Sarcophilus harrisii. Taxonomy (NCBI): domain Eukaryota; kingdom Metazoa; phylum Chordata; class Mammalia; order Dasyuromorphia; family Dasyuridae; genus Sarcophilus; species Sarcophilus harrisii. The sequence goes on along the minus strand of NC_045426.1, from coordinate 579,249,466 downwards.
ACTGAGACAAACAAGGTTAAGTGACTTGCCCAGGGTCACACAGCTTATACATGTCTGAGACCAGATTTAAACTCATGAAGATGATTCTAAGCCCAATGTTCTAGCTGCTGAGCCACCCAGCAGCAAGAAATAGCTATTCAAATTACTATAGTAAAAGGTAGAATGTTAAGTCCAATTCAACAATTATTATTAAGCATTTTACCATGTTCAAAGTACTATGTTAAATGCCAAGGATTCAAAGACCTTTGGTAACACAGCCTGCCCATTCTGTCCTCCAATCCCCATATCTTTAGTTTCCTTGCTAGTACTTCTCTTGGAGCATGCCCTCCTTATCTCTGCCTCTCAGAAGAAGCCCTGGCTTCCTTAAAAGCTCAGTTCAGGCACCATATCCCAATCCTACTTCATCTTTGAGAGTTTATTTTAGATGAAAATAAATCTCCAGAGAGAAGAAAATAGTCCACACTGATCCAGACCATACTGTTCTTAATGCTGTCTCTGGACTTTCAGCTCACTGACCATCTAACCCAACTCTTTGTTTTGATATTTTAGCTAGTGCTTTATAGAGTATCTCATCATTCCCTGATGGTGCCTTCAATCAATCAACAAGCATTTATATGAAGTGCTGTGCTCTGTGCTCTGGGGTAATGGACAAACGTTTCCCTGACCTCAAGGAGGTCATTATATTCCAAGCAATAGGGTGAGAAGGAGATGTACACTGGTGTACAGATAGAAATGAAATAGGAATCTAGTGCATTATATACCCTATTGGCTTGCTAAGATATCCCTATATCTAGAGGATAATGAGATAATTTTATAAGAGAATTGTTATAATGAGCAAGAGAAGTACCTTGAGGAAACAGACTATGGAGCATGTGTAGACATCCTGAACTTATTCTTGTTGGTTAGCTACACATAAGAAGAAGTTGCCAAGGCTTTCCAAAAATCCTGTAATTTCAACTATGGTCTCTTTGTTTCATTTGCTTTTATGGGATCTCAGTAACTCATTTCTTCATAGCATCCAATGAAAGGAATTTCATGTCCAGTCTTGGGAATGTCAAAAGTTTGGAAAAGCAGGTAGTTTAATGGAACTGCAATGCTAGTCATTAGCCCCTAGTACATGAAGAAATATAGCCAATAGCAGTAGAAAAATGCCACCCACAATTCTCTCAGGTCACCTAAGACCCTGAAGGGCAGACATAGCCTGCTTTGGCTTTGAGCAAGAGCCAGAGCAACCATTTAATATGGATTAGCTTTTTTGAAGGAATATTTACTTCGAAAATATATCAAGGACAAATGTACCAACATTTTCCTCCAATACCTCTGAGCCAAACTCTACCTTGGAGAGACAACTTTGCTAGATGATGAGCCATGACCTGTATGCTAAAACCTCATTGCATAATATATAATAAGGCATAATAATATAAGCATAATGTTAGACAGCCAGGTGGCTCAATGAATAGACCATTGGCTCTGGAGTCAAGAAGACTTGAGTTCAAATCCAGACTCAGACACTTAGCAAGTCACTTGATCTTTATCTTGATTAACTGGAGAAAAAAAATGGCCACTATTCCAGGATCTTTTCCAAGAAACACACCTCCACCCTCAGATGAACAGTAACATGAAGAGTTGCATACATCTGAATGACCAAACAACAACAAATCTGCAAAACAAATATGGGATACCTTGGAGAGGGACAGAACTGATAGATGGATGTATTAGCAGAAAACCTACACAAGTGAAAGAACTAAATTTGGGGGAGTATTATATATTTGTTGTTGCTCAGTTGTATTCAACTCTTTACTCCATAGATGGTCTATGGGGTTTTCTTGACAAGGATACTGGAGTAGGTGGCCATTTCTTTCTCCAGTAGAATAAGTCAAGCAAGATTAAATGGCTTGCTCAGGGTCACAGTATCTGTGTATCTGAAGTTGTATCTGAAGCTGAATTTGAGCTCAGGCCTTCTTGACTCCAGGCTCAGTGTTCTTGCCACCAAGCTGCCCTTTCAGAATATAGATTACACTAATATGGACATATGTTTTGTTTAACTTCATATGTTATAATTGATATCATATTACTTGGCTTCTCAAGGAGTGAGGGAGGGGTGGTAGATAAGGAGAGAATTTATAATTCAATATTTTAAAAAATGAATGTTAAAATTTTCTTCATGCATTTGGAAAATATTTAACAAAATAAATATTAATATTTTTAAAAAGAATATAGGGTCATATTCTGGATCCTTAAACTTAACTAACATCTTTTATATAGAGGAAATGAAAATAGAAAATATGGTATATTTATCACTTGTTAAATTCCTTGCTCCTTTTGATAGTTCCCATTTAGATCCCCAAATAGCTAGATTAGAAAGATCTTTATTGAACCCACACTCCAGGTTGATAATAGTGTTGGGATGAGTAATAAGGCTCCTCCCATCCAGCAGATTAAAATAGAGGCCTTTACCTTCTGCTTATGTCTCAGTTTACATGCCTATAAACCCTATAATTTGTAATACTTATGTGAACAGGATCACTCAAAAAAAGAAAATAAAGGAAAATTTTCCTTAAAGTGGTGAGTCAGAATGTGGATTCCAATTTTTACCCCCCTGGGTCATAGGAAGTCTGTTCTATAACCAAGAAGTCAGACAGATTTAATAAATTTTCTTTATCTCTGAGCTCTTGAAGAGAAATGTCAATGAATAGCAGGTGAGATGGATTCCAGCAGAGGCAGATGTGGCAAGATGAGCACACTAACATAGCCATAGTGATGGATTTAAGAAGCACAATTTCTTTTTTGTTATACCAAATATGTTTATTTTTTAAAATTTCAATAGCATTTTACCTTTCCAATTAGATGTAAAGATAGTTTTCAACATTCATTTTTGTTTTGTTTTGTATTTGGATTGTTTTTTAAATCCAGTAGTATTTTATTTTTAATACATGTAAAGATATTCAACATTTATTTTTGTAAAATTTTGTGTTCCAAATATTTCTCCTTCCTTCCTTTACCTCCCCCCTCCCTAAGACAGCAAGCAATCTAATACAGGTTAAATATCTGTAATCCCTTTAAATGTATTTCCATATTTGGTATCAGCCTAAATTTTTGTAAGATTTTGAGTTCCAAAATTTTTTTCTCCCTCCCTCCTTTACCTCCCTCCTCCCCAAGACAGCAAGCAATCTGATATAGGTTATCCATGTACATTGATTTTGTAAATAATAATATCTTTTCATTTTTCAAAATACATGCAAAGATAGTTTTCAACAGTCACCCTTGCAAAACTTGGAAAAAGCACAATTTCTGAAGGCAGATACACTTCTGCTTGATGAGCTGTCACTTCCAAAGGCAATCTATCAAGACAGGTAGTTGTTGTCATACTCAGCTATCTCCTAGAAATGTGTATGACAGTTACCAGGATCAACCCTTTCAGCAGCCACCAAGGATGAATTTATTGACATTGTGAAATTGGCTGTCAGGAACAGGCCTTTTACCTGACAGTGGCAGGTGAGTTTGTGTGTGTGTGTGTGTGTGTGTGTGTGTGTGTGTGTGTGTGAATACCAGGAGATTCAAGTTGGGCATGAAAGCATGACAGTGGTGGGCATGTATCCTAAGTCAGCCAGCAAAGTTTTGAAGCATTCTAAATTGATCAGTGACCCAATCCTTGAGTCAAATCCAGCATTATTATTTGGAGAATTATGTGGAGAATTGTCTGGCTCATCAACATACTCATTTTCATTACCTTCATGCCTCTTCAAAAGAAAAAAAAAAGGAAAATCTACATGTACAGAATTTCCATTAAAAAAATATAGACCAGTCTGAGAATATTAAATTTAGGTTGAAATGTTTTAGTCCTTGCTGTCTCTTATTACCTAGCGCTTGGAACTTGTTAGACCCAAGGGACAAAGTTCCCACCCAAGAATTCTTGGGTCCATCCCCTTTCTTTCTCATCAGCCTTGGGATGCAGGACAGCTTGCTTCCTACCATGCCAAGAGAGTCATTCACTGTCTGGAGACTCTGCTGAGCCCAAAGAATAGTGTTTTTTTCCTAATAAGGGAGAAAATCCATCCTCTCATGTCAGGGCTTGTTGAGCATTAAAGAACACCAATTCCAGCATAAAGGACAAGTGGCAGTCCTGAAATCTAATAATTGTAATGATTCTGGGGTGGAATCTGCTAAGCCAGGCCCCTGCCAGAAATTTCACTGAATTCTAGGCAAGATGGTCTCCATGTTCCAAGAAAGAATCTCCTAACTAGAGACTTGGCAAGTGGACACATGTTTGGTGTCTTAACTAAGTCAATCAGTTCCTAATGGGGCTCTAGCACTAATGGACCGAAGCCACTTTGCACATTTGAGATGTTAACATACATTCACAAGGGATAATCCCTTCAATATGTATGAGTTCTACCTTCTGATCCTTTCTCCATGGTTCTAATTTGAAAAACAACCTCAGCAATTTTGTGGTGCCTTAGGCTGTAGTCCTCTGTCCAAAGCACCTCACCTAAAGCCTTCTAAATACTAACACTGGAAAGGAGACTAATCCACTCAAGAGTTTTTAGCCAGGGAACTCAGAGTTTGAGGCCTTTTTCTCCTATGTATTTCCTCAATAATTAACAATAGTGTAAGAAATATCAAGAATTTCCCTTCAGGGAGAAGTATAATCTAAAAGCACAATGCCCTTTTGAAGATACACCTACCAGCCCTTAACATTTTTAATACAGAAAAAAAAAAATAGTCCCTTGAGCTCCTACTACCAAAAAGAAAATCCAGTAGCATCCACTGGCTGTCTGGTGATGAGCCTTTTAAAAGAAAACCTGCTTCCTCAGATCACTGTCCTTAATCTACCCATATTTTAATCCTTTTAATATAATATCCATTTTACAACTTATGCACCCTTGCATACCTACAAGAATTATAGTAGTTTGGAACTATGCTCAAAAAGTTATCAAACTGTGCATACCCTTTGATCCAGCAGTGTTACTACTGGGATTATATCCCAAAGAGATTATAAAGAAGGGAAAGGGACCTGTATGTGCATGAATGTTTGTGGCAGCCCTTTTTGTAGTGGCTAGAAACTGGAAACTGAATGGATGTCCATCAGTTGGAGAATGGCTGAATAAACTGTGGTATATGAAAATTATGGAATATTACTGTTCTGTAAGAAATGACCAACAGGATGATTTCAGAAAGGCCTGGAGAGACTTACACGAACTGATGCTGAGCGAAATGAGCAGGACCAGGAGATCATTATATACTTCAACAACAATACTAGATGATGACCAGTTCTGATGGATCAGGCCATCCTCAGCAACGAGATCAACCAAATCATTTCCAATGGAGCAGTAATGAACTGAACCAGCTACGCCCAGAGAAAGAACTCTGGGAGATGACTAAAAACCATTACATTGAATTCCCAATCCCTATATTTATGCACACCTGCATTTTTGATTTCCTTCACAAGCTAATTGTACAATATTTCAGAGTCTGATTCTTTTTGTACAGCAAAATAATGTTTTGGTCATGTATACTTATTGTGTATCTAAGTTATATTTTAATATATTTAACATCTACTGGTCATCCTGCCATCTAGGGGAGGGGGTGGGGGGAGGTAAGAGGTGAAAAATTGGAACAAGAGGTTTGGCAATTGTTAATGCTGTAAAG